>NC_086450.1:283938459-284238459 GCF_028390025.1 Pseudophryne corroboree
TATGTCTTTTAACAACAATAGTCAAGTTTTCCAAAGGACTTTTTAGTGAAACCCAATAGATAGCTTTATTTTCTCTTTGTTTACCCAAATTTTGAATGCTTATGTCTTATAAATTTAGTAGGAAACTATTCTAATGACTTGCTTATGACACCCCATAGAATATATTATGTTTAGTATCTTGGACACTGTAGCTTATTCACTTAAATCTCTGATAAATTGTAGGTCTGGTATGCACAGTCTGGTTAGCACAGTTAGTAAGGTGTTGGGTTTGCACTATCAAATTAATACTGTCATTGGTTCGAATCCTATGTTATCATGTTTTTATTTTACTAGTGTGGTTTGTGGCTCTATAGTATGAATGCCTATGTCTTTTAACAACAATAGTCAAGTCTCCCAATGGACTTTTTAGTGAAACCCAATAGATAGCTTTATTTTCTCTTTGTTTACTCAAATATTGAATGCTTATGTCTTATAAATTTAGTAGGAAGGTATTCTAATGACTTGCTTATGACACCCTATAGAATCAAATCAAATTACTATCACTATCAAATTAATAATGTCATTGGTTCGAATCCTATGAAATCATGTTTTTATTTTACTAGTGTGGTTTGTGGCTCTATAATATGAATGCCTATGTCTTTTAACAACAATAGTCAAGTCTTCCAATGGACTTTTTAGTGATACCCAATAGATAGCTTTATTGTCTCTTTGTTTACTCAAATATTGAATGCTTATGTCTTATAAATTTAGTAGGAAAGTATTCTAATGACTTGCTTATGACACCCCATATAATATATTATGTTCAGTACCTTGGACACTATAGCTTATTCACTTAAATCTCTGATAAATTGTGTTTCTGGTATGCACAGTCTGGTTAGCACAGTTTTTGAGGTGTTGGGTTTGCACTATCAAATTATGATTGTCATTGGTTCGAATCCCATGTTATCATGTTTTTATTTTACTAGTGTGGTTTGTGGCTCTATAATATGAATTCCTATGTCTTTTAACAACAATAGTCAAGTCTTCCAATGGACTTTTAGTGAAACCCAATAGATAGCTTTATTTTCTCTTTGTTTACTCAAACATTGAATGCTTATGTCTTCTAAATTTAGTAGGAAAGTATTCTAATGACTTGCTTATGACACCAAATAGAATATATTATGTTTAGTACCTTGAACACTGTAGCTTATTCACTTAAATATCTGATAAATTGTGTGTCTGGTATGCACAGTCTGGTTAGCACAGTTTTTGAGGTGTTGGGTTTGCACTATCAAATTATGATTGTCATTGGTTCGAATCCCATGTTATCATGTTTTTATTTTACTAGTGTGGTTTGTGGCTCTATAATATGAATTCCTATGTCTTTTAACAACAATAGTCAAGTTTTCCAATGGACTTTTTAGTGAAACCCAATAGATAGCTTTATTTTCTCTTTGTTTACTCAAACATTGAATGCTTATGTCTTCTAAATTTAGTAGGAAAGTATTCTAATGACTTGCTTATGACACCCCATAGAATATATTATGTTTAGTACCTTGGACACTGTAGTTTATTCACTTAAATCTCTGATAAATTGTGTGTCTGGTATGCACAGTCTGGTTAGCACAGTTAGTAAGGTGTTGGGTTTGCACTATCAAATTAAGACTGTCATTGGTTCGAATCCCATGTTATCATGTTTTTATTTTACTAATGTGGTTTGTGGCTCTATAATATGAATGCCTATGTCTTTTAACAACAATAGTCAAGTCTTCCAATGGACTTTTTAGTGAAACCCAATAGATAGCTTTATTTTCTCTTTGTTTACTCAAATATTGAATGCTTATGTCTTATAAATTTAGTAGGAAAGTATTCTAATGACTTGCTTATGACACCCTATAGAATATATTATGTTTAGTACCTTGGACACTGTAGCTTATTCACTTAAATCTCTGATAAATTGTGTGTCTGGTAAGCACAGTCTAGTTAGCACAGTTAGTAAGGTGTTGGGTGTGCACTATCAAATTAAGACTGTCATTGGTTCGAATCCTATGTTATCATGTTTTTATTTTACTAGTGTGGTTTGTGGCTCTATAATATGAATGCCTATGTCTTTTAACAACAATAGTCAAGTCTTCCAATGGACTTTTTAGTGAAACCCAATAGATAGCTTTATTTTCTCTTTGTTTACTCAAACATTGAATGCTTATGTCTTCTAAATTTAGTAGGAAAGTATTCTAATGACTTGCTTATGACACCCCATAGAATATATTATGTTTAGTACCTTGAACACTGTAGCTTATTCACTTAAATCTCTGATAAATTGTGTGTCTGGTATGCACAGTCTGGTTAGCACAGTTTTTGAGGTGTTGGGTTTGCACTATCAAATTAAAACTGTCATTGGTTCGAATCCCATGTTATCATGTTTTTATTTTACTAGTGTGGTTTGTAGCTCTATAATATGAATGCCTATGTCTTTTAACAACAATAGTCAAGTTTTCCAAAGGACTTTTTAGTGAAACCCAATAGATAGCTTTATTTTCTCTTTGTTTACCCAAATTTTGAATGCTTATGTCTTATAAATTTAGTAGGAAACTATTCTAATGACTTGCTTATGACACCCCATAGAATATATTATGTTTAGTATCTTGGACACTGTAGCTTATTCACTTAAATCTCTGATAAATTGTAGGTATGGTATGCACAGTCTGGTTAGCACAGTTAGTAAGGTGTTGGGTTTGCACTATCAAATTAATACTGTCATTGGTTCGAATCCTATGTTATCATGTTTTTATTTTACTAGTGTGGTTTGTGGCTCTATAGTATGAATGCCTATGTCTTTTAACAACAATAGTCAAGTCTCCCAATGGACTTTTTAGTGAAACCCAATAGATAGCTTTATTTTCTCTTTGTTTACTCAAATATTGAATGCTTATGTCTTATAAATTTAGTAGGAAGGTATTCTAATGACTTGCTTATGACACCCTATAGAATCAAATCAAATTACTATCACTATCAAATTAATAATGTCATTGGTTCGAATCCTATGAAATCATGTTTTTATTTTACTAGTGTGGTTTGTGGCTCTATAATATGAATGCCTATGTCTTTTAACAACAATAGTCAAGTCTTCCAATGGACTTTTTAGTGATACCCAATAGATAGCTTTATTGTCTCTTTGTTTACTCAAATATTGAATGCTTATGTCTTATAAATTTAGTAGGAAAGTATTCTAATGACTTGCTTATGACACCCCATATAATATATTATGTTCAGTACCTTGGACACTATAGCTTATTCACTTAAATCTCTGATAAATTGTGTTTCTGGTATGCACAGTCTGGTTAGCACAGTTTTTGAGGTGTTGGGTTTGCACTATCAAATTATGATTGTCATTGGTTCGAATCCCATGTTATCATGTTTTTATTTTACTAGTGTGGTTTGTGGCTCTATAATATGAATTCCTATGTCTTTTAACAACAATAGTCAAGTCTTCCAATGGACTTTTAGTGAAACCCAATAGATAGCTTTATTTTCTCTTTGTTTACTCAAACATTGAATGCTTATGTCTTCTAAATTTAGTAGGAAAGTATTCTAATGACTTGCTTATGACACCAAATAGAATATATTATGTTTAGTACCTTGAACACTGTAGCTTATTCACTTAAATCTCTGATAAATTGTGTGTCTGGTATGCACAGTCTGGTTAGCACAGTTTTTGAGGTGTTGGGTTTGCACTATCAAATTATGATTGTCATTGGTTCGAATCCCATGTTATCATGTTTTTATTTTACTAGTGTGGTTTGTGGCTCTATAATATGAATTCCTATGTCTTTTAACAACAATAGTCAAGTTTTCCAATGGACTTTTTAGTGAAACCCAATAGATAGCTTTATTTTCTCTTTGTTTACTCAAACATTGAATGCTTATGTCTTCTAAATTTAGTAGGAAAGTATTCTAATGACTTGCTTATGACACCCCATAGAATATATTATGTTTAGTACCTTGGACACTGTAGTTTATTCACTTAAATCTCTGATAAATTGTGTGTCTGGTATGCACAGTCTGGTTAGCACAGTTAGTAAGGTGTTGGGTTTGCACTATCAAATTAAGACTGTCATTGGTTCGAATCCCATGTTATCATGTTTTTATTTTACTAATGTGGTTTGTGGCTCTATAATATGAATGCCTATGTCTTTTAACAACAATAGTCAAGTCTTCCAATGGACTTTTTAGTGAAACCCAATAGATAGCTTTATTTTCTCTTTGTTTACTCAAATATTGAATGCTTATGTCTTATAAATTTAGTAGGAAAGTATTCTAATGACTTGCTTATGACACCCTATAGAATATATTATGTTTAGTACCTTGGACACTGTAGCTTATTCACTTAAATCTCTGATAAATTGTGTGTCTGGTAAGCACAGTCTAGTTAGCACAGTTAGTAAGGTGTTGGGTGTGCACTATCAAATTAAGACTGTCATTGGTTCGAATCCTATGTTATCATGTTTTTATTTTACTAGTGTGGTTTGTGGCTCTATAATATGAATGCCTATGTCTTTTAACAACAATAGTCAAGTCTTCCAATGGACTTTTAGTGAAACCCAATAGATAGCTTTATTTTCTCTTTGTTTACTCAAACATTGAATGCTTATGTCTTCTAAATTTAGTAGGAAAGTATTCTAATGACTTGCTTATGACACCAAATAGAATATATTATGTTTAGTACCTTGAACACTGTAGCTTATTCACTTAAATCTCTGATAAATTGTGTGTCTGGTATGCACAGTCTGGTTAGCACAGTTTTTGAGGTGTTGGGTTTGCACTATCAAATTATGACTGTCATTGGTTCGAATCCCATGTTATCATGTTTTTATTTTACTAGTGTGGTTTGTGGCTCTATAATATGAATTCCTATGTCTTTTAACAACAATAGTCAAGTTTTCCAATGGACTTTTTAGTGAAACCCAATAGATAGCTTTATTTTCTCTTTGTTTACTCAAACATTGAATGCTTATGTCTTCTAAATTTAGTAGGAAAGTATTCTAATGACTTGCTTATGACACCCCATAGAATATATTATGTTTAGTACCTTGGACACTGTAGTTTATTCACTTAAATCTCTGATAAATTGTGTGTCTGGTATGCACAGTCTGGTTAGCACAGTTAGTAAGGTGTTGGGTTTGCACTATCAAATTAAGACTGTCATTGGTCCGAATCCCATGTTATCATGTTTTTATTTTACTAATGTGGTTTGTGGCTCTATAATATGAATGCCTATGTCTTTTAACAACAATAGTCAAGTCTTCCAATGGACTTTTTAGTGAAACCCAATAGATAGCTTTATTTTCTCTTTGTTTACTCAAATATTGAATGCTTATGTCTTATAAATTTAGTAGGAAAGTATTCTAATGACTTGCTTATGACACCCTATAGAATATATTATGTTTAGTACCTTGGACACTATAGCTTATTCACTTAAATCTCTGATAAATTGTGTGTCTGGTAAGCACAGTCTAGTTAGCACAGTTAGTAAGGTGTTGGGTGTGCACTATCAAATTAAGACTGTCATTGGTTCGAATCCTATGTTATCATGTTTTTATTTTACTAGTGTGGTTTGTGGCTCTATAATATGAATGCCTATGTCTTTTAACAACAATAGTCAAGTCTTCCAATGGACTTTTTAGTGAAACCCAATAGATAGCTTTATTTTCTCTTTGTTTACTCAAACATTGAATGCTTATGTCTTCTAAATTTAGTAGGAAAGTATTCTAATGACTTGCTTATGACACCCCATAGAATATATTATGTTTAGTACCTTGAACACTGTAGCTTATTCACTTAAATCTCTGATAAATTGTGTGTCTGGTATGCACAGTCTGGTTAGCACAGTTTTTGAGGTGTTGGGTTTGCACTATCAAATTAAGACTGTCATTGGTTCGAATCCCATGTTATCATGTTTTTATTTTACTAGTGTGGTTTGTGGCTCTATAGTATGAATGCCTATGTCTTTTAACAACAATAGTCAAGTCTTCCAATGGACTTTTTAGTGAAACCCAATAGATAGCTTTATTTTCTCTTTGTTTACCCAAATTTTGAATGCTTATGTCTTATAAATTTAGTAGGAAACTATTCTAATGACTTGCTTATGACACCCCATAGAATATATTATGTTTAGTATCTTGGACACTGTAGCTTATTCACTTAAATCTCTGATAAATTGTAGGTCTGTTATGCACAGTCTGGTTAGCACAGTTAGTAAGGTGTTGGGTTTGCACTATCAAATTAATACTGTCATTGGTTCGAATCCTATGTTATCATGTTTTTATTTTACTAGTGTGGTTTGTGGCTCTATAGTATGAATGCCTATGTCTTTTAACAACAATAGTCAAGTCTCCCAATGGACTTTTTAGTGAAACCCAATAGATAGCTTTATTTTCTCTTTGTTTACTCAAATATTAAATGCTTATGTCTTATAAATTTAGTAGGAAAGTATTCTAATGACTTGCTTATGACACCCTATAGAATCAAATCAAATTACTATCACTATCAAATTAATAATGTCATTGGTTCGAATCCTATGAAATCATGTTTTTATTTTACTAGTGTGGTTTGTGGCTCTATAATATGAATGCCTATGTCTTTTAACAACAATAGTCAAGTCTTCCAATGGACTTTTTAGTGATACCCAATAGATAGCTTTATTGTCTCTGTTTACTCAAATATTGAATGCTTATGTCTTATAAATTTAGTAGGAAAGTATTCTAATGACTTGCTTATGACACCCCATATAATATATTATGTTTAGTACCTTGGACACTGTTGCTTATTCACTTAAATCTCTGATAAATTGCCTGTCTGATATGCACAGTCTTGTTAGCACAGTTAGTAAGGTGGTGGGTTTGCACTATCAAATTAATACTGTCATTGGTTCGAATCCTATGTTGTTGTATTTTTATTTTACTAGTGTGGATTGTAGCTCTATAATATGAATGCCTATGTCTTTTAACAACAATATTCAAGTCTTCCAATGGACTTTTTAGTGAAATCCAATAGATAGCTTTATTTTCTCTTTGTTTACTCAAATATTGAATGCTTATGTCTTATAAATTTAGTAGGAAAGTATTCTAATGACTTGCTTATGACACCCCATAGAATATATTATGTTTAGTACCTTGGACACTGTAGCTTATTCACTTAAATCTCTGATAAATTGTGTGTGTGGTATGCACAGTCTGGTTAGCACAGTTTGTAAGGTGTTGGGTTTGCACTGTCAAATTAAGACTGTCATTGGTTTGAATCCCATGTTATCATGTTTTTATTTTACTGGTGTGGTTTGTGGCTCTATAATTTGAATGCCTATGTCTTTTAACAACAATAGTCAAGTCTTCCAATGGACTTTTTAGTGAAACCCAATAGATAGCTTTATTTTCTCTTTGTTTACTCAAATATTGAATGCTTATGTCTTATAAATTTAGTAGGAAAGTATTGTAATGACTTGCTTATGACACCCCATAGAATATATTATGTTTAGTACCTTGGACACTGTAGTTTATTCACTTAAATCTCTGATAAATTGTGTGTCTGGTATGCACAGTCTGGTTAGCACAGTTAGTAAAGTGTTGGGTTTGCACTATCAAATTAATACGGTCATTGGTTCGAATCCTATGTTATAATGTTTTTATTTTACTAGTGTGGTTTGTAGCTCTATAATATGAATGCCTATGTCTTTTAACAACAATAGTCAAGTCTTCCAATGGACTTTTTAGTGAAACCCAATAGATAGCTTTATTTTCTCTTTGTTTACTCAAACATTGAATGCTTATGTCTTCTAAATTTAGTAGGAAAGTATTCTAATGACTTGCTTACGACACCCCATAGAATATATTATGTTTAGTACCTTGGACACTGTAGCTTATTCACTTAAATCTCTGATAAATTGTATATCTGGTATGCACAGTCTGGTTAGCACAGTTTTTGAGGTGTTGGGTTTGCACTATCAAATTAAGACTGTCCATTGGTTCGAATCCCATGTTATCATGTTTTTATTTTACTAGTGTGGTTTATGGCTCTATAATATGAATGCCTATGTCTTTTAACAACAATAGTCAAATCTTCCAATGGACTTTTTAGTGAAACCCAATAGATAGCTTTATTTTCTCTTTGTTTACTCAAATATTGAATGCTTATGTCTTATAAATTTAGTAGGAAAGTATTCTAATGACTTGCTTATGACACCCCATAGAATATATTATGTTTAGTACCTTGGACACTGTAGCTTATTCACTTAAATCTCTGATAAATTGTGTGTGTGGTATGCACAGTCTGGTTAGCACAGTTTGTAAGGTGTTGGGTTTGCACTATCAAATTAAGACTGTCATTGGTTTGAATCCCATGTTATCACGTTTTGATTTTACTAGTGTGGTTTGTGGCTCTATAATTTGAATGCCTATGTCTTTTAACAACAATAGTCAAGTCTTCCAATGGACTTTCTAGTGAAACCCAATAGAAAGCTTTATTTTCTCTTTGTTTACTCAAATATTGAATGCTTATGTCTAATAAATTTAGTAGGAAAGTATTGTAATGACTTGCTTATGACACCCCATAGAATATATTATGTTTAGTACCTTGGACACTGTAGTTTATTCACTTAAATCTCTGATAAATTGTGTGTCTGGTATGCACAGTCTGGTTAGCACAGTTAGTAAAGTGTTGGGTTTGCACTATCAAATTAATACTGTCATTGGTTCGAATCCTATGTTATAATGTTTTTATTTTACTAGTGTGGTTTGTAGCTCTATATTATGAATGCCTATGTCTTTTAACAACAATAGTCAAGTCTTCCAATGGACTTTTTAGTGAAACCCAATAGATAGCTTTATTTTCTCTTTGTTTACTCAAACATTGAATGCTTATGTCTTCTAAATTTAGTAGGAAAGTATTCTAATGACTTGCTTATGACACCCCATAGAATATATTATGTTTAGTACCTTGGACACTGTAGCTTATTCACTTAAATCTCTGATAAATTGTGTGTCTGGTATGCACAGTCTGGTTAGCACAGTTTTTGAGGTGTTGGGTTTGCACTATCAAATTAAGACTGTCATTGGTTCGAATCCCATGTTATCATGTTTTTATTTTACTAGTGTGGTTTATGGCTCTATAATATGAATGCCTATGTCTTTTAACAACAATAGTCAAATCTTCCAATGAACTTTTTAGTGAAACCCAATAGATAGCTTTATTTTCTCTTTGTTTACTCAAATATTGAATGCTTATGTCTTATAAATTTAGTAGGAAAGTATTCTAATGACTTGCTTATGACACCCCATAGAATATATTATGTTTAGTACCTTGGACACTGTAGCTTATTCACTTAAATCTCTGATAAATTGTGTGTGTGGTATGCACAGTCTGGTTAGCACAGTTTGTAAGGTGTTGGGTTTGCACTGTCAAATTAAGACTGTCATTGGTTCAAATCCCATGTTATCATGTTTTTATTTTACTAGTGTGGTTTGTGGCTCTATAATTTGAATGCCTATGTCTTTTAACAACAATAGTCAAGTCTTCCAATGGACTTTTTAGTGAAACCCAATAGATAGCTTTATTTTCTCTTTGTTTACTCAAATATTGAATGCTTATGTCTAATAAATTTAGTAGGAAAGTATTGTAATGACTTGCTTATGACACCCCATAGAATATATTATGTTTAGTACCTTGGACACTGTAGTTTATTCACTTAAATCTCTGATAAATTGTGTGTCTGGTATGCACAGTCTGGGTAGCACAGTTAGTAAAGTGTTGGGTTTGCACTATCAAATTAATACTGTCATTGGTTCGAATCCTATGTTATAATGTTTTTATTTTACTAGTGTGGTTTGTAGCTCTATAATATGAATGCCTATGTCTTTTAACAACAATAGTCAAGTCTTCCAATGGACTTTTTAGTGAAACCCAATAGATAGCTTTATTTTCTCTTTGTTTACTCAAACATTGAATGCTTATGTCTTCTAAATTTAGTAGGAAAGTATTCTAATGACTTGCTTATGACACCCCATAGAATATATTATGTTTAGTACCTTGGACACTGTAGCTTATTCACTTAAATCTCTGATAAATTGTGTGTGTGGTATGCACAGTCTGGTTAGCACAGTTTGTAAGGTGTTGGGTTTGCACTGTCAAATTAAGACTGTCATTGGTTCAAATCCCATGTTATCATGTTTTTATTTTACTAGTATGGTTTGTGGCTCTATAATTTGAATGCCTATGTCTTTTAACAACAATAGTCAAGTCTTCCAATGGACTTTTTAGTGAAACCCAATAGATAGCTTTATTTTCTCTTTGTTTACTCAAATATTGAATGCTTATGTCTTATAAATTTATTAGGAAAGTATTCTAATGACTTGCTTATGACACCCCATATAATATATTATGTTTAGTACCTTGGACACTGTAGTTTATTCACTTAAATCTCTGATAAATTGTCTGTCTGGTATACACAGTCTGGTTAGCACAGTTAGTAAGGTGTTGGGTTTGCACTATCAAATTAATACTGTCATTGGTTCAAATCCCATGTTATCATGTTTTTATTTTACTAGTGTGGTTTATGGCTTTATAATATGAATGCCTATGTCTTTTAACAACAATATTCAAGTCTTCCAATGGACTTTTTAGTGAAACCCAATAGATAGCTTTATTTTCTCTTTGTTTACTCAAACATTGAATGCTTATGTCTTCTAAATTTAGTAGGAAAGTATTCTAATGACTTGCTTATGACACCCCATAGAATATATTATGTTTAGTACCTTGGACACTGTAGCTTATTCACTTAAATCTCTGATAAATTGTGTGTGTGGTATGCACAGTCTGGTTAGCACAGTTTGTAAGGTGTTGGGTTTGCACTGTTAAATTAAGACTGTCATTGGTTCGAATCCCATGTTATCATGTTTTTATTTTACTAGTGTGGTTTTTGGCTCTATAATTTGAATGCCTATGTCTTTTAACAACAATAGTCAAGTCTTCCAATGGACTTTTTAGTGAAACCCAATAGATAGCTTTATTTTCTCTTTGTTTACTCAAACATTGAATGCTTATGTCTTATAAATTTAGTAGGAAAGTATTCTAATGACTTGCTTATGACACCCCATAGAATATATTATGTTTAGTACCTTGGACGCTTTAGCTTTTTCACTTAAATCTCTGATAAATTGTGTGTTTGGTATGCACAGTCTGGTTAGCACAGTTAGTAAGGTGTTGGGTTTGCACTATCAAATTAATACTGTCATTTGTTCGAAACCTATGAAATCATGTTTTTATTTTACTAGTGTGGTTTGTGGCTCTATAATATGAATGCCTATGTCTTTTAACAACAATAGTCAAGTCTTCCAATGGACTTTTTAGTGAAACCCAATAGATAGCTTTATTTTCTCTTTGTTTACTCAAATATTGAATGCTTATGTCTTATAAATTTAGTAGGAAAGTATTCTAATGACTTGATTATGACACCCCATAGAATATATTATGTTTAGTACCTTGGACACTGTAGCTTATTCACTAAAATCTCTGATAAATTGAGTGTCTGGTACGCACAGTCTGGTTAGCACAGTTAGTAAGGTGTTGGGTTTGCACTATCAAGTTAAAACTGTCGTTGGTTCGAATCCCATGTTATCATGTTTTTATTTTACTAGCGTGGTTTGTGGCTCTATAATATGAATGCCTGTGTCTTTTAACAACAATAGTCAAGTCTTCCAATGGACTTTTTAGTGAAACCCAATAGATAGCTTTATTTTCTCTTTGTTTACTCAAACATTGAATGCTTATGTCTTCTAAATTTAGTAGGAAAGTATTCTAATGACTTGCTTATGACACCCCATAGAATATATTATGTTTAGTACCTTGGACGCTTTAGCTTTTTCACTTAAATCTCTGATAAATTGTGTGTTTGGTATGCACAGTCTGGTTAGCACAGTTAGTAAGGTGTTGGGTTTGCACTATCAAATTAATACTGTCATTTGTTTGAAACCTATGAAATCATGTTTTTATTTTACTAGTGTGGTTTGTGGCTCTATAATATGAATGCCTATGTCTTTTAACAACAATAGTCAAGTCTTCCAATGGACTTTTTAGTGAAACCCAATAGATAGCTTTATTTTCTCTTTGTTTACTCAAATATTGAATGCTTATGTCTTATAAATTTAGTAGAAAAGTATTCTAATGACTTGATTATGACACCCCATAGAATATATTATGTTTAGTACCTTGGACACTGTAGCTTATTCACTAAAATCTCTGATAAATTGAGTGTCGTGTACGCACAGTCTGGTTAGCACAGTTAGTAAGGTGTTGGGTTTGCACTATCAAGTTAAAACTGTCGTTGGTTCGAATCCCATGTTATCATGTTTTTATTTTACTAGTGTGGTTTGTGGCTCTATAATATGAATGACTATGTCTTTTAACAACAATAGTCAAGTCTTCCAATGGACTTTTTAGTGAAACCCAATAGATAGCTTTATTTCTCTTTGTTTACTCAAACATTGAATGCTTATGTCTTCTAAATTTAGTAGGAAAGTATTCTAATGACTTGCTTATGAAACCCCATAGAATATATTATTTTTAGTACCTTGGACACTGTAGTTTATTCACTTAAATCTCTGATAAATTGTGTGTCTGGTATGCACAGTCTGGTTAGCACAGTTAGTAAGGTGTTGGGTTTGCACTATCAAGTTATGACTGTCATTGGTTCGTATCCCATGTTATCATGTTTTTATTTTACTAGTGTGGTTTGTGGCTCTATAATATGAATGCCTATGTCTTTTAACAACAATAGTCAAGTCTTCCAATGGACTTTTTAGTGAAACCCAATAAATAGCTTTATTTTCTCTTTGTTTACTCAAATATTGAAAGCTTATGTCTTATAAATTTAGTAGGAAAGTATTCTAATGACTTGCTTATGACACCCCATAGAATATATTATGTTTAGTACCTTGGACACTGTAGCTTATTCACTTAAATCTCTGATAAATTGTGCGTCTGGTATGCACAGTCTGGTTAGCACAGTTAGTAAGGTGTTGGGTTTGCACTATCAAATTAAGACTGTCATTGGTTTGAATACCATGTTATCATGTTTTTATTTTACTAGTGTGGTTTGTGGCTCTATAATGTGAATGCCTATGTCTTTTAACAACAATAGTCAAGTTTTCCAATGGACTTTTTAGTGAAACCCAATAGATAGCTTTATTTTCTCTTTGTTTACTCAAATATTGAATGCTTATGTCTTATAAATTTAGTAGGAAAGTATTGTGATGACTTGCTTATGACACCCCATAGAATATATAATGTTTAGTACCTTGGACACTAGCTTATTCACTTAAATCTCTGATAAATTGTGCGTCTGGTATGCAGAGTCTGGTTAGCACAGTTTTTGAGGTGTTGGGTATGCACTATCAAATTAAGACTGTCATTGGTTCTAATCCCATGTTATCATGTTTTTATTTTACTAGTGTGGTTTATGGCTCTATAATATGAATGCCTATGTCTTTTAACAACAATAGTCAAGTCTTCCAATGGACTTTTTAGTGAAACCCAATAGATAGCTTTATTTTCTCTTTGTTTACTCAAATATTGAATGCTTATGTCTTATAAATTTAGTAGGAAAGTATTCTAATGACTTGCTTATGACACCCCATAGAATATATTATGTTTAGTACCTTGGACACTGTAGCTTATTCACTTAAATCTCTGATAAATTGTGTGTGTGGTATGCACAGTCTGGTTAGCACAGTTTGTAAGGTGTTGGGTTTGCACTGTCAAATTAAGACTGTCATTGGTTTGAATCCCATGTTATCATGTTTTTATTTTACTGGTGTGGTTTGTGGCTCTATAATTTGAATGCCTATGTCTTTTAACAACAATAGTCAAGTCTTCCAATGGACTTTTTAGTGAAACCCAATAGATAGCTTTATTTTCTCTTTGTTTACTCAAATATTGAATGCTTATGTCTTATAAATTTAGTAGGAAAGTATTCTAATGACTTGCTTATGACACCCCATATAATATATTATGTTTAGTACCTTGGACACTGTTGCTTATTCACTTAAATCTCTGATAAATTGCCTGTCTGATATGCACAGTCTTGTTAGCACAGTTAGTAAGGTGTTGGGTTTGCACTATCAAATTAATACTGTCATTGGTTCGAATCCTATGTTGTTGTGTTTTTATTTTACTAGTGTGGATTGTAGCTCTATAATATGAATGCCTATGTCTTTTAACAACAATATTCAAGTCTTCCAATGGACTTTTTAGTGAAACCCAATAGATAGCTTTATTTTCTCTTTGTTTACTCAAATATTGAATGCTTATGTCTTATAAATTTAGTAGGAAAGTATTCTAATGACTTGCTTATGACACCCCGTAGAATATATTATGTTTAGTACCTTGGACACTGTAGCTTATTCACTTAAATCTCTGATAAATTGTGTGTGTGGTATGCACAGTCTGGTTAGCACAGTTTGTAAGGTGTTGGGTTTGCACTGTCAAATTAAGACTGTCATTGGTTTGAATCCCATGTTATCATGTTTTTATTTTACTGGTGTGGTTTGTGGCTCTATAATTTGAATGCCTATGTCTTTTAACAACAATAGTCAAGTCTTCCAATGGACTTTTTAGTGAAACCCAATAGATAGCTTTATTTTCTCTTTGTTTACTCAAATATTGAATGCTTATGTCTTATAAATTTAGTAGGAAAGTATTCTAATGACTTGCTTATGACACCCCATATAATATATTATGTTTAGTACCTTGGACACTGTTGCTTATTCACTTAAATCTCTGATAAATTGCCTGTCTGATATGCACAGTCTTGTTAGCACAGTTAGTAAGGTGTTGGGTTTGCTCTATCAAATTAATACTGTCATTGGTTCGAATCCTATGTTGTTGTGTTTTTATTTTACTAGTGTGGATTGTAGCTCTATAATATGAATGCCTATGTCTTTTAACAACAATATTCAAGTCTTCCAATGGACTTTTTAGTGAAACCCAATAGATAGCTTTATTTTCTCTTTGTTTACTCAAATATTGAATGCTTATGTCTTATAAATTTAGTAGGAAAGTATTCTAATGACTTGCTTATGACACCCCATAGAATATATTATGTTTAGTACCTTGGACACTGTAGCTTATTCACTTAAATCTCTGATAAATTGTGTGTGTGGTATGCACAGTCTGGTTAGCACAGTTTGTAAGGTGTTGGGTTTGCACTGTCAAATTAAGACTGTCATTGGTTTGAATCCCATGTTATCATGTTTTTATTTTACTGGTGTGGTTTGTGGCTCTATAATTTGAATGCCTATGTCTTTTAACAACAATAGTCAAGTCTTCCAATGGACTTTTTAGTGAAACCCAATAGATAGCTTTATTTTCTCTTTGTTTACTCAAATATTGAATGCTTATGTCTTATAAATTTAGTAGGAAAGTATTGTAATGACTTGCTTATGACACCCCATAGAATATATTATGTTTAGTACCTTGGACACTGTAGTTTATTCACTTAAATCTCTGATAAATTGTGGGTCTGGTATGCACAGTCTGGTTAGCACAGTTAGTAAAGTGTTGGGTTTGCACTATCAAATTAATACGGTCATTGCTTCGAATCCTATGTTATAATGTTTTTATTTTACTAGTGTGGTTTGTAGCTCTATAATATGAATGCCTATGTCTTTTAACAACAATAGTCAAGTCTTCCAATGGACTTTTTAGTGAAACCCAATAGATAGCTTTATTTTCTCTTTGTTTACTCAAACATTGAATGCTTATGTCTTCTAAATTTAGTAGGAAAGTATTCTAATGACTTGCTTACGACACCCCATAGAATATATTATGTTTAGTACCTTGGACACTGTAGCTTATTCACTTAAATCTCTGATAAATTGTGTATCTGGTATGCACAGTCTGGTTAGCACAGTTTTTGAGGTGTTGGGTTTGCACTATCAAATTAAGACTGTCCATTGGTTCGAATCCCATGTTATCATGTTTTTATTTTACTAGTGTGGTTTATGGCTCTATAATATGAATGCCTATGTCTTTTAACAACAATAGTCAAATCTTCCAATGGACTTTTTAGTGAAACCCAATAGATAGCTTTATTTTCTCTTTGTTTACTCAAATATTGAATGCTTATGTCTTATAAATTTAGTAGGAAAGTATTCTAATGACTTGCTTATGACACCCCATAGAATATATTATGTTTAGTACCTTGGACACTGTAGCTTATTCACTTAAATCTCTGATAAATTGTGCGTGTGGTATGCACAGTCTGGTTAGCACAGTTTGTAAGGTGTTGGGTTTGCACTATCAAATTAAGACTGTCATTGGTTTGAATCCCATGTTATCACATTTTTATTTTACTAGTGTGGTTTGTGGCTCTATAATTTGAATGCCTATGTCTTTTAACAACAATAGTCAAGTCTTCCAATGGACTTTTTAGTGAAACCCAATAGATAGCTTTATTTTCTCTTTGTTTACTCAAATATTGAATGCTTATGTCTAATAAATTTAGTAGGAAAGTATTGTAATGACTTGCTTATGACACCCCATAGAATATATTATGTTTAGTACCTTGGACACTGTAGTTTATTCACTTAAATCTCTGATAAATTGTGTGTCTGGTATGCACAGTCTGGTTAGCACAGTTAGTAAAGTGTTGGGTTTGCACTATCAAATTAATACTGTCATTGGTTCGAATCCTATGTTATAATGTTTTTATTTTACTAGTGTGGTTTGTAGCTCTATAATATGAATGCCTATGTCTTTTAACAACAATAGTCAAGTCTTCCAATGGACTTTTTAGTGAAACCCAATAGATAGCTTTATTTTCTCTTTGTTTACTCAAACATTGAATGCTTATGTCTTCTAAATTTAGTAGGAAAGTATTCTAATGACTTGCTTATGACACCCCATAGAATATATTATGTTTAGTACCTTGGACACTGTAGCTTATTCACTTAAATCTCTGATAAATTGTGTGTCTGGTATGCACAGTCTGGTTAGCACAGTTTTTGAGGTGTTGGGTTTGCACTATCAAATTAAGACTGTCATTGGTTCGAATCCCATGTTATCATGTTTTTATTTTACTAGTGTGGTTTATGGCTCTATAATATGAATGCCTATGTCTTTTAACAACAATAGTCAAATCTTCCAATGAACTTTTTAGTGAAACCCAATAGATAGCTTTATTTTCTCTTTGTTTACTCAAATATTGAATGCTTATGTCTTATAAATTTAGTAGGAAAGTATTCTAATGACTTGCTTATGACACCGCATAGAATATATTATGTTTAGTACCTTGGACACTGTAGCTTATTCACTTAAATCTCTGATAAATTGTGTGTGTGGTATGCACAGTCTGGTTAGCACAGTTTGTAAGGTGTTGGGTTTGCACTGTCAAATTAAGACTGTCATTGGTTCAAATCCCATGTTATCATGTTTTTATTTTACTAGTGTGGTTTGTGGCTCTATAATTTGAATGCCTATGTCTTTTAACAACAATAGTCAAGTCTTCCAATGGACTTTTTAGTGAAACCCAATAGATAGCTTTATTTTCTCTTTGTTTACTCAAATATTGAATGCTTATGTCTTATAAATTTATTAGGAAAGTATTCTAATGACTTGCTTATGACACCCCATATAATATATTATGTTTAGTACCTTGGACACTGTAGCTTATTCACTTAAATCTCTGATAAATTGTCTGTCTGGTATACACAGTCTGGTTAGCACAGTTAGTAAGGTGTTGGGTTTGCACTATCAAATTAATACTGTCATTGGTTCAAATCCCATGTTATCATGTTTTTATTTTACTAGTGTGGTTTATGGCTTTATAATATGAATGCCTATGTCTTTTAACAACAATAGTCAAGTCTTCCAATGGACTTTTTAGTGAAACCCAATAGATAGCTTTATTTTCTCTTTGTTTACTCAAATATTGAATGCTTATGTCTAATAAATTTAGTAGGAAAGTATTGTAATGACTTGCTTATGACACCCCATAGAATATATTATGTTTAGTACCTTGGACACTGTAGTTTATTCACTTAAATCTCTGATAAATTGTGTGTCTGGTATGCACAGTCTGGTTAGCACAGTTAGTAAAGTGTTGGGTTTGCACTATCAAATTAATACTGTCATTGGTTCGAATCCTATGTTATAATGTTTTTATTTTACTAGTGTGGTTTGTAGCTCTATAATATGAATGCCTATGTCTTTTAACAACAATAGTCAAGTCTTCCAATGGACTTTTTAGTGAAACCCAATAGATAGCTTTATTTTCTCTTTGTTTACTCAAACATTGAATGCTTATGTCTTCTAAATTTAGTAGGAAAGTATTCTAATGACTTGCTTATGACACCCCATAGAATATATTATGTTTAGTACCTTGGACACTGTAGCTTATTCACTTAAATCTCTGATAAATTGTGTGTCTGGTATGCACAGTCTGGTTAGCACAGTTTTTGAGGTGTTGGGTTTGCACTATCAAATTAAGACTGTCATTGGTTCGAATCCCATGTTATCATGTTTTTATTTTACTAGTGTGGTTTATGGCTCTATAATATGAATGCCTATGTCTTTTAACAACAATAGTCAAATCTTCCAATGAACTTTTTAGTGAAACCCAATAGATAGCTTTATTTTCTCTTTGTTTACTCAAATATTGAATGCTTATGTCTTATAAATTTAGTAGGAAAGTATTCTAATGACTTGCTTATGACACCCCATAGAATATATTATGTTTAGTACCTTGGACACTGTAGCTTATTCACTTAAATCTCTGATAAATTGTGTGTGTGGTATGCACAGTCTGGTTAGCACAGTTTGTAAGGTGTTGGGTTTGCACTGTCAAATTAAGACTGTCATTGGTTCAAATCCCATGTTATCATGTTTTTATTTTACTAGTGTGGTTTGTGGCTCTATAATTTGAATGCCTATGTCTTTTAACAACAATAGTCAAGTCTTCCAATGGACTTTTTAGTGAAACCCAATAGATAGCTTTATTTTCTCTTTGTTTACTCAAATATTGAATGCTTATGTCTAATAAATTTAGTAGGAAAGTATTGTAATGACTTGCTTATGACACCCCATAGAATATATTATGTTTAGTACCTTGGACACTGTAGTTTATTCACTTAAATCTCTGATAAATTGTGTGTCTGGTATGCACAGTCTGGTTAGCACAGTTAGTAAAGTGTTGGGTTTGCACTATCAAATTAATACTGTCATTGGTTCGAATCCTATGTTATAATGTTTTTATTTTACTAGTGTGGTTTGTAGCTCTATAATATGAATGCCTATGTCTTTTAACAACAATAGTCAAGTCTTCCAATGGACTTTTTAGTGAAACCCAATAGATAGCTTTATTTTCTCTTTGTTTACTCAAACATTGAATGCTTATGTCTTCTAAATTTAGTAGGAAAGTATTCTAATGACTTGCTTATGACACCCCATAGAATATATTATGTTTAGTACCTTGGACACTGTAGCTTATTCACTTAAATCTCTGATAAATTGTGTGTGTGGTATGCACAGTCTGGTTAGCACAGTTTGTAAGGTGTTGGGTTTGCACTGTCAAATTAAGACTGTCATTGGTTCAAATCCCATGTTATCATGTTTTTATTTTACTAGTGTGGTTTGTGGCTCTATAATTTGAATGCCTATGTCTTTTAACAACAATAGTCAAGTCTTCCAATGGACTTTTTAGTGAAACCCAATAGATAGCTTTATTTTCTCTTTGTTTACTCAAATATTGAATGCTTATGTCTTATAAATTTATTAGGAAAGTATTCTAATGACTTGCTTATGACACCCCATATAATATATTATGTTTAGTACCTTGGACACTGTAGTTTATTCACTTAAATCTCTGATAAATTGTCTGTCTGGTATACACAGTCTGGTTAGCACAGTTAGTAAGGTGTTGGGTTTGCACTATCAAATTAATACTGTCATTGGTTCAAATCCCATGTTATCATGTTTTTATTTTACTAGTGTGGTTTATGGCTTTATAATATGAATGCCTATGTCTTTTAACAACAATATTCAAGTCTTCCAATGGACTTTTTAGTGAAACCCAATAGATAGCTTTATTTTCTCTTTGTTTACTCAAATATTGAATGCTTATGTCTTATAAATTTAGTAGGAAAGTATTCTAATGACTTGCTTATGACACCCCATAGAATATATTATGTTTAGTACCTTGGACACTGTAGCTTATTCACTTAAATCTCTGATAAATTGTGTGTGTGGTATGCACAGTCTGGTTAGCACAGTTTGTAAGGTGTTGGGTTTGCACTGTCAAATTAAGACTGTCATTGGTTCGAATCCCATGTTATCATGTTTTTATTTTACTAGTGTGGTTTTTGGCTCTATAATTTGAATGCCTATGTCTTTTAACAACAATAGTCAAGTCTTCCAATGGACTTTTTAGTGAAACCCAATAGATAGCTTTATTTTCTCTTTGTTTACTCAAACATTGAATGCTTATGTCTTATAAATTTAGTAGGAAAGTATTCTAATGACTTGCTTATGACACCCCATAGAATATATTATGTTTAGTACCTTGGACGCTTTAGCTTTTTCACTTAAATCTCTGATAAATTGTGTGTTTGGTATGCACAGTCTGGTTAGCACAGTTCGTAAGGTGTTGGGTTTGCACTATCAAATTAATACTGTCATTTGTTCGAAACCTATGAAATCATGTTTTTATTTTACTAGTGTGGTTTGTGGCTCTATAATATGAATGCCTATGTCTTTTAACAACAATAGTCAAGTCTTCCAATGGACTTTTTAGTGAAACCCAATAGATAGCTTTATTTTCTCTTTGTTTACTCAAATATTGAATGCTTATGTCTTATAAATTTAGTAGGAAAGTATTCTAATGACTTGATTATGACACCCCATAGAATATATTATGTTTAGTACCTTGGACACTGTAGCTTATTCACTAAAATCTCTGATAAATTGAGTATCTGGTACGCACAGTCTGGTTAGCACAGTTAGTAAGGTGTTGGGTTTGCACTATCAAGTTAAAACTGTCGTTGGTTCGAATCCCATGTTATCATGTTTTTATTTTACTAGTGTGGTTTGTGGCTCTATAATATGAATGCCTATGTCTTTTAACAACAATAGTCAAGTCTTCCAATGGACTTTTTAGTGAAACCCAATAGATAGCTTTATTTTCTCTTTGTTTACTCAAACATTGAATGCTTATGTCTTCTAAATTTAATAGGAAAGTATTCTAATGACTTGCTTATGACACCCCATAGAATATATTATGTTTAGTACCTTGGACGCTTTAGCTTTTTCACTTAAATCTCTGATAAATTGTGTGTTTGGTATGCACAGTCTGGTTAGCACAGTTAGTAAGGTGTTGGGTTTGCACTATCAAATTAATACTGTCATTTGTTTGAAACCTATGAAATCATGTTTTTATTTTACTAGTGTGGTTTGTGGCTCTATAATATGAATGCCTATGTCTTTTAACAACAATAGTCAAGTCTTCCAATGGACTTTTTAGTGAAACCCAATAGATAGCTTTATTTTCTCTTTGTTTACTCAAATATTGAATGCTTATGTCTTATAAATTTAGTAGGAAAGTATTCTAATGACTTGATTATGACACCCCATAGAATATATTATGTTTAGTACCTTGGACACTGTAGCTTATTCACTAAAATCTCTGATAAATTGAGTGTCATGTACGCACAGTCTGGTTAGCACAGTTAGTAAGGTGTTGGGTTTGCACTATCAAGTTAAAACTGTCGTTGGTTCGAATCCCATGTTATCATGTTTTTATTTTACTAGTGTGGTTTGTGGCTCTATAATATGAATGACTATGTCTTTTAACAACAATAGTCAAGTCTTCCAATGGACTTTTTAGTGAAACCCAATAGATCGCTTTATTTCTCTTTGTTTACTCAAACATTGAATGCTTATGTCTTCTAAATTTAGTAGGAAAGTATTCTAATGACTTGCTTATGAAACCCCATAGAATATATTATTTTTAGTACCTTGGACACTGTAGTTTATTCACTTAAATCTCTGATAAATTGTGTGTGTGGTATGCACAGTCTGGTTAGCACAGTTAGTAAGGTGTTGGGTTTGCACTATCAAGTTATGACTGTCATTGGTTCGTATCCCATGTTATCATGTTTTTATTTTACTAGTGTGGTTTGTGGCTCTATAATATGAATGCCTATGTCTTTTAACAACAATAGTCAAGTCTTCCAATGGACTTTTTAGTGAAACCCAATAAATAGCTTTATTTTCTCTTTGTTTACTCAAATATTGAAAGCTTATGTCTTATAAATTTAGTAGGAAAGTATTCTAATGACTTGCTTATGACACCCCATAGAATATATTATGTTTAGTACCTTGGACACTGTAGCTTATTCACTTAAATCTCTGATAAATTGTGCGTCTGGTATGCACAGTCTGGTTAGCACAGTTAGTAAGGTGTTGGGTTTGCACTATCAAATTAAGACTGTCATTGGTTTGAATACCATGTTATCATGTTTTTATTTTACTAGTGTGGTTTGTGGCTCTATAATGTGAATGCCTATGTCTTTTAACAACAATAGTCAAGTTTTCCAATGGACTTTTTAGTGAAACCCAATAGATAGCTTTATTTTCTCTTTGTTTACTCAAATATTGAATGCTTATGTCTTATAAATTTAGTAGGAAAGTATTGTGATGACTTGCTTATGACACCCCATAGAATATATAATGTTTAGTACCTTGGACACTAGCTTATTCACTTAAATCTCTGATAAATTGTGCGTCTGGTATGCAGAGTCTGGTTAGCACAGTTTTTGAGGTGTTGGGTATGCACTATCAAATTAAGACTGTCATTGTTTCGAATCCCATGTTATCATGTTTTTATTTTACTAGTGTGGTTTATGGCTCTATAATATGAATGCCTATGTCTTTTAACAACAATAGTCAAGTCTTCCAATGGACTTTTTAGTGAAACCCAATAGATAGCTTTATTTTCTCTTTGTTTACTCAAATATTGAATGCTTATGTCTTATAAATTTAGTAGGAAAGTATTCTAATGACTTGCTTATGACACCCCATAGAATATATTATGTTTAGTACCTTGGACACTGTAGCTTATTCACTTAAATCTCTGATAAATTGTGTGTGTGGTATGCACAGTCTGGTTAGCACAGTTTGTAAGGTGTTGGGTTTGCACTGTCAAATTAAGACTGTCATTGGTTTGAATCCCATGTTATCATGTTTTTATTTTACTGGTGTGGTTTGTGGCTCTATAATTTGAATGCCTATGTCTTTTAACAACAATAGTCAAGTCTTCCAATGGACTTTTTAGTGAAACCCAATAGATAGCTTTATTTTCTCTTTGTTTACTCAAATATTGAATGCTTATGTCTTATAAATTTATTAGGAAAGTATTCTAATGACTTGCTTATGACACCCCATATAATATATTATGTTTAGTACCTTGGACACTGTAGTTTATTCACTTAAATCTCTGATAAATTGTCTGTCTGGTATACACAGTCTGGTTAGCACAGTTAGTAAGGTGTTGGGTTTGCACTATCAAATTAATACTGTCATTGGTTCAAATCCCATGTTATCATGTTTTTATTTTACTAGTGTGGTTTATGGCTTTATAATATGAATGCCTATGTCTTTTAACAACAATATTCAAGTCTTCCAATGGACTTTTTAGTGAAACCCAATAGATAGCTTTATTTTCTCTTTGTTTACTCAAATATTGAATGCTTATGTCTTATAAATTTAGTAGGAAAGTATTCTAATGACTTGCTTATGACACCCCATAGAATATATTATGTTTAGTACCTTGGACACTGTAGCTTATTCACTTAAATCTCTGATAAATTGTGTGTGTGGTATGCACAGTCTGGTTAGCACAGTTTGTAAGGTGTTGGGTTTGCACTGTCAAATTAAGACTGTCATTGGTTCGAATCCCATGTTATCATGTTTTTATTTTACTAGTGTGGTTTTTGGCTCTATAATTTGAATGCCTATGTCTTTTAACAACAATAGTCAAGTCTTCCAATGGACTTTTTAGTGAAACCCAATAGATAGCTTTATTTTCTCTTTGTTTACTCAAACATTGAATGCTTATGTCTTATAAATTTAGTAGGAAAGTATTCTAATGACTTGCTTATGACACCCCATAGAATATATTATGTTTAGTACCTTGGACGCTTTAGCTTTTTCACTTAAATCTCTGATAAATTGTGTGTTTGGTATGCACAGTCTGGTTAGCACAGTTCGTAAGGTGTTGGGTTTGCACTATCAAATTAATACTGTCATTTGTTCGAAACCTATGAAATCATGTTTTTATTTTACTAGTGTGGTTTGTGGCTCTATAATATGAATGCCTATGTCTTTTAACAACAATAGTCAAGTCTTCCAATGGACTTTTTAGTGAAACCCAATAGATAGCTTTATTTTCTCTTTGTTTACTCAAATATTGAATGCTTATGTCTTATAAATTTAGTAGGAAAGTATTCTAATGACTTGATTATGACACCCCATAGAATATATTATGTTTAGTACCTTGGACACTGTAGCTTATTCACTAAAATCTCTGATAAATTGAGTATCTGGTACGCACAGTCTGGTTAGCACAGTTAGTAAGGTGTTGGGTTTGCACTATCAAGTTAAAACTGTCGTTGGTTCGAATCCCATGTTATCATGTTTTTATTTTACTAGTGTGGTTTGTGGCTCTATAATATGAATGCCTATGTCTTTTAACAACAATAGTCAAGTCTTCCAATGGACTTTTTAGTGAAACCCAATAGATAGCTTTATTTTCTCTTTGTTTACTCAAACATTGAATGCTTATGTCTTCTAAATTTAATAGGAAAGTATTCTAATGACTTGCTTATGACACCCCATAGAATATATTATGTTTAGTACCTTGGACGCTTTAGCTTTTTCACTTAAATCTCTGATAAATTGTGTGTTTGGTATGCACAGTCTGGTTAGCACAGTTAGTAAGGTGTTGGGTTTGCACTATCAAATTAATACTGTCATTTGTTTGAAACCTATGAAATCATGTTTTTATTTTACTAGTGTGGTTTGTGGCTCTATAATATGAATGCCTATGTCTTTTAACAACAATAGTCAAGTCTTCCAATGGACTTTTTAGTGAAACCCAATAGATAGCTTTATTTTCTCTTTGTTTACTCAAATATTGAATGCTTATGTCTTATAAATTTAGTAGGAAAGTATTCTAATGACTTGATTATGACACCCCATAGAATATATTATGTTTAGTACCTTGGACACTGTAGCTTATTCACTAAAATCTCTGATAAATTGAGTGTCGTGTACGCACAGTCTGGTTAGCACAGTTAGTAAGGTGTTGGGTTTGCACTATCAAGTTAAAACTGTCGTTGGTTCGAATCCCATGTTATCATGTTTTTATTTTACTAGTGTGGTTTGTGGCTCTATAATATGAATGACTATGTCTTTTAACAACAATAGTCAAGTCTTCCAATGGACTTTTTAGTGAAACCCAATAGATCGCTTTATTTCTCTTTGTTTACTCAAACATTGAATGCTTATGTCTTCTAAATTTAGTAGGAAAGTATTCTAATGACTTGCTTATGAAACCCCATAGAATATATTATTTTTAGTACCTTGGACACTGTAGTTTATTCACTTAAATCTCTGATAAATTGTGTGCGTGGTATGCACAGTCTGGTTAGCACAGTTAGTAAGGTGTTGGGTTTGCACTATCAAGTTATGACTGTCATTGGTTCGTATCCCATGTTATCATGTTTTTATTTTACTAGTGTGGTTTGTGGCTCTATAATATGAATGCCTATGTCTTTTAACAACAATAGTCAAGTCTTCCAATGGACTTTTTAGTGAAACCCAATAAATAGCTTTATTTTCTCTTTGTTTACTCAAATATTGAAAGCTTATGTCTTATAAATTTAGTAGGAAAGTATTCTAATGACTTGCTTATGACACCCCATAGAATATATTATGTTTAGTACCTTGGACACTGTAGCTTATTCACTTAAATCTCTGATAAATTGTGCGTCTGGTATGCACAGTCTGGTTAGCACAGTTAGTAAGGTGTTGGGTTTGCACTATCAAATTAAGACTGTCATTGGTTTGAATACCATGTTATCATGTTTTTATTTTACTAGTGTGGTTTGTGGCTCTATAATGTGAATGCCTATGTCTTTTAACAACAATAGTCAAGTTTTCCAATGGACTTTTTAGTGAAACCCAATAGATAGCTTTATTTTCTCTTTGTTTACTCAAATATTGAATGCTTATGTCTTATAAATTTAGTAGGAAAGTATTGTGATGACTTGCTTATGACACCCCATAGAATATATAATGTTTAGTACCTTGGACACTAGCTTATTCACTTAAATCTCTGATAAATTGTGCGTCTGGTATGCAGAGTCTGGTTAGCACAGTTTTTGAGGTGTTGGGTATGCACTATCAAATTAAGACTGTCATTGTTTCGAATCCCATGTTATCATGTTTTTATTTTACTAGTGTGGTTTATGGCTCTATAATATGAATGCCTATGTCTTTTAACAACAATAGTCAAGTCTTCCAATGGACTTTTTAGTGAAACCCAATAGATAGCTTTATTTTCTCTTTGTTTACTCAAATATTGAATGCTTATGTCTTATAAATTTAGTAGGAAAGTATTCTAATGACTTGCTTATGACACCCCATAGAATATATTATGTTTAGTACCTTGGACACTGTAGCTTATTCACTTAAATCTCTGATAAATTGTGTGTGTGGTATGCACAGTCTGGTTAGCACAGTTTGTAAGGTGTTGGGTTTGCACTGTCAAATTAAGACTGTCATTGGTTTGAATCCCATGTTATCATGTTTTTATTTTACTGGTGTGGTTTGTGGCTCTATAATTTGAATGCCTATGTCTTTTAACAACAATAGTCAAGTCTTCCAATGGACTTTTTAGTGAAACCCAATAGATAGCTTTATTTTCTCTTTGTTTACTCAAATATTGAATGCTTATGTCTTATAAATTTAGTAGGAAAGTATTCTAATGACTTGCTTATGACACCCCATATAATATATTATGTTTAGTACCTTGGACACTGTTGCTTATTCACTTAAATCTCTGATAAATTGCCTGTCTGATATGCACAGTCTTGTTAGCACAGTTAATAAGGTGTTGGGTTTGCACTATCAAATTAATACTGTCATTGGTTCGAATCCTATGTTGTTGTGTTTTTATTTTACTAGTGTGGATTGTAGCTCTATAATATGAATGCCTATGTCTTTTAACAACAATATTCAAGTCTTCCAATGGACTTTTTAGTGAAACCCAATAGATAGCTTTATTTTCTCTTTGTTTACTCAAATATTGAATGCTTATGTCTTATAAATTTAGTAGGAAAGTATTCTAATGACTTGCTTATGACACCCCATAGAATATATTATGTTTAGTACCTTGGACACTGTAGCTTATTCACTTAAATCTCTGATAAATTGTGTGTGTGGTATGCACAGTCTGGTTAGCACAGTTTGTAAGGTGTTGGGTTTGCACTGTCAAATTAAGACTGTCATTGGTTTGAATCCCATGTTATCATGTTTTTATTTTACTGGTGTGGTTTGTGGCTCTATAATTTGAATGCCTATGTCTTTTAACAACAATAGTCAAGTCTTCCAATGGACTTTTTAGTGAAACCCAATAGATAGCTTTATTTTCTCTTTGTTTACTCAAATATTGAATGCTTATGTCTTATAAATTTAGTAGGAAAGTATTCTAATGACTTGCTTATGACACCCCATATAATATATTATGTTTAGTACCTTGGACACTGTTGCTTATTCACTTAAATCTCTGATAAATTGCCTGTCTGATATGCACAGTCTTGTTAGCACAGTTAGTAAGGTGTTGGGTTTGCTCTATCAAATTAATACTGTCATTGGTTCGAATCCTATGTTGTTGTGTTTTTATTTTACTAGTGTGGATTGTAGCTCTATAATATGAATGCCTATGTCTTTTAACAACAATATTCAAGTCTTCCAATGGACTTTTTAGTGAAACCCAATAGATAGCTTTATTTTCTCTTTGTTTACTCAAATATTGAATGCTTATGTCTTATAAATTTAGTAGGAAAGTATTCTAATGACTTGCTTATGACACCCCATAGAATATATTATGTTTAGTACCTTGGACACTGTAGCTTATTCACTTAAATCTCTGATAAATTGTGTGTGTGGTATGCACAGTCTGGTTAGCACAGTTTGTAAGGTGTTGGGTTTGCACTGTCAAATTAAGACTGTTATTGGTTTGAATCCCATGTTATCATGTTTTTATTTTACTGGTGTGGTTTGTGGCTCTATAATTTGAATGCCTATGTCTTTTAACAACAATAGTCAAGTCTTCCAATGGACTTTTTAGTGAAACCCAATAGATAGCTTTATTTTCTCTTTGTTTACTCAAATATTGAATGCTTATGTCTTATAAATTTAGTAGGAAAGTATTGTAATGACTTGCTTATGACACCCCATAGAATATATTATGTTTAGTACCTTGGACACTGTAGTTTATTCACTTAAATCTCTGATAAATTGTGTGTCTGGTATGCACAGTCTGGTTAGCACAGTTAGTAAAGTGTTGGGTTTGCACTATCAAATTAATACGGTCATTGGTTCGAATCCTATGTTATAATGTTTTTATTTTACTAGTGTGGTTTGTAGCTCTATAATATGAATGCCTATGTCTTTTAACAACAATAGTCAAGTCTTCCAATGGACTTTTTAGTGAAACCCAATAGATAGCTTTATTTTCTCTTTGTTTACTCAAACATTGAATGCTTATGTCTTCTAAATTTAGTAGGAAAGTATTCTTATGACTTGCTTATGACACCCCATAGAATATATTATGGTTAGTACCTTGGACACTGTAGCTTATTCACTTAAATCTCTGATAAATTGTGTGTCTGGTATGCACAGTCTGGTTAGCACAGTTTTTGAGGTGTTGGGTTTGCACTATCAAATTAAGACTGTCATTGGTTCGAATCCCATGTTATCATGTTTTTATTTTACTAGTGTGGCTTATGGCTCTATAATATGAATGCCTATGTCTTTTAACAACAATAGTCAAATCTTCCAATGAACTTTTTAGTGAAACCCAATAGATAGCTTTATTTTCTCTTTGTTTACTCAAATATTGAATGCTTATGTCTTATAAATTTAGTAGGAAAGTATTCTAATGACTTGCTTATGACACCCCATAGAATATATTATGTTTAGTACCTTGGACACTGTAGCTTATTCACTTAAATCTCTGATAAATTGTGTGTGTGGTATGCACAGTCTGGTTAGCACAGTTTGTAAGGTGTTGGGTTTGCACTGTCAAATTAAGACTGTCATTGGTTCAAATCCCATGTTATCATGTTTTTATTTTACTAGTGTGGTTTGTGGCTCTATAATTTGAATGCCTATGTCTTTTAACAACAATAGTCAAGTCTTCCAATGGACTTTTTAGTGAAACCCAATAGATAGCTTTATTTTCTCTTTGTTTACTCAAATATTGAATGCTTATGTCTTATAAATTTATTAGGAAAGTATTCTAATGACTTGCTTATGACACCCCATATAATATATTATGTTTAGTACCTTGGACACTGTAGCTTATTCACTTAAATCTCTGATAAATTGTCTGTCTGGTATACACAGTCTGGTTAGCACAGTTAGTAAGGTGTTGGGTTTGCACTATCAAATTAATACTGTCATTGGTTAAATCCCATGTTATCATGTTTTTATTTTACTAGTGTGGTTTATGGCTTTATAATATGAATGCCTATGTCTTTTAACAACAATATTCAAGTCTTCCAATGGACTTTTTAGTGAAACCCAATAGATAGCTTTATTTTCTCTTTGTTTACTCAAATATTGAATGCTTATGTCTTATAAATTTAGTAGGAAAGTATTCTAATGACTTGCTTATGACACCCCATAGAATATATTATGTTTAGTACCTTGGACACTGTAGCTTATTCACTTAAATCTCTGATAAATTGTGTGTGTGGTATGCACAGTCTGGTTAGCACAGTTTGTAAGGTGTTGGGTTTGCACTGTCAAATTAAGACTGTCATTGGTTCGAATCCCATGTTATCATGTTTTTATTTTACTAGTGTGGTTTTTGGCTCTATAATTTGAATGCCTATGTCTTTTAACAACAATAGTCAAGTCTTCCAATGGACTTTTTAGTGAAACCCAATAGATAGCTTTATTTTCTCTTTGTTTACTCAAATATTGAATGCGTATGTCTTATAAATTTAGTAGGAAAGTATTCTAATGACTTGCTTATGACACCCCATAGAATATATTATGTTTAGTACCTTGGATACTGTAGCTTATTCACTTAAATCTCTTATAAATTGTCTGTTTGGTATGCACAGTCTGGTTAGCACAGTTAGTAAGGTGTTGGGTTTGCACTATCAAATTAATACTGTCATTGATTCGAATCCTATGTTATCATGTTTTTATTTTACTAGTGTGGTTTGTAGCTCTATAATATGAATGCCTATGTCTTTTAACAACAATAGTCAAGTCTTCCAATGGAGTGTTAGTGAAACCCAATAGATAGCTTTTATTTTCTCTTTTTTAACTGAAATATTGAATGCATATGTCTTATAACTTTAGTAGTAAAGTATTCTAATGACTTTGCTTATGACACCACATAGAATATATCATGTTTAGTACCTTGGACACTGTTGCTGATTTCCGTAAAATTCTGATAATTGGAGAATTGTATGCAGACTGTTTGGCACAGTTGGTAAAGTGTTGGGTTTGCACTATCAAATTAAGACTGACATTGGTTTGAATCCCATGTAAGCATGTTTTTATTTTACTAGTGTGGTTTGTGGCTCTATACAATGTAATGCATATGTATTTTAACAACAATAGTCAAGTCTTAAAAATGTATTTGTTAGTGAAACCCAATAGATAGCTTTATTTTATCTTTGTTTATTCAAATATTGAATGTATATGTCTTATAACTTTAGTAGTAAAGTATTTTAATGACTTGCTTATGACACCCCATATAATATATCATGTTTAGTACCTTGGACACTGTATCTTATTTACTTAATCTCTGATAAATTATGTGACTGGTATGCAGACTGGTTAGCACAGTAGTTAAGGTGTTGGGTTTGCACTATCAAATTAAGACTGTCATTGGTTGGAATCCTATGTAAGAATGTATTTATTTTACAAATCTGCATTGTGGTTTGTGGCTCTATAATATGAATGCATATGTCTTTTAACAACAATAGTCAAGTCTTCCAATGGACTTTTTAGTGAAACCCAATAGATAGCTTTATTTTCTCTTTGTTTACTGAAATATTATATGCATATGTCTTATAACTTTAGTAGTAAAGTATTCTAATGACTTGCTTATGACACCCCATAGAATATATCATGTTTAGTACATTGGACACTGTAGCTTATTTACTTAAATCTCTGATAAATAGCAACTCTAGTATGTTTGGACTGGTTAGCACAGTTGTTAAGGTGCTTGGTTTGCACTATCAAATTAAGATTTCATTGTTTTGAATCCCATGTAAGCATGCTTCTATTTTACTAGTCTGCATTGTGGTTTGTGGCTCTATAATATGAATGCAAATGTCTATTAACAACAATAGTCAAGTCTTCCAATGGAGTGTTAGTGAAACCCAATAGATAGCTTTATTTTCTCTTTGTTTACTCAAATATTGAATGCATATGTCTTATAACTTTAGTAGTAAAGTATTCTAATGACTTGCTTATGACACCCCATAGAATATATCATGTTTAGTACCTTGGATACTGTAGCTTATTTACTTAAATCTCTGATAAATTGCGTGACTGGTACGTATAGTCTGGTTAGCACAGTTAGTAAGGTGTTGGGTTTGCACTATCAAGTTATGACTGTCATTGGTTCGTATCCCATGTTATCATGTTTTTATTTTACTAGTGTGGTTTGTGGCTCTATAATATGAATGCCTATGTCTTTTAACAACAATAGTCAAGTCTTCCAATGGACTTTTTAGTGAAACCCAATAGATAGCTTTATTTTCTCTTTGTTTACTCAAATATTGAATGCATATGTCTTATAACTTCAGTAGTAAAGTTTTCTAATGACTTGCTTATGACACCCCATAGAATATATCATGTTTAGTACCTTGGATACTGTAGCTTATTTACTTAAATCTCTGATAAATTGCGTGACTGGTACGTATAGACTGGTTAGCATAGTAGTTAAGGTGTTGGGTTTGCACTATTAAATTAAGACTGTCATTGGTTTGAGTACCATGTAAGCATCTGTTTATTTTACAAGTCTGTATTGTGGTTTGTGGCTCTATAATATGAATGCATATGTCTATTAACAACAATAGTCAAGTCTTCCAATGGAGTGTTAGTGAAACCCAATAGATAGCTTTATTTTCTCTTTGTTTACTCAAATATTGAATGCATATGTCTTATAACTTTAGTAGTAAAGTATTCTAATGACTTGCTTATGACACCCCATAGAATATATCATGTTTAGTACCTTGGACACTGTAGCTGATTTACTTAAATTTCTGATAAGTGGTGGGGCTTGTATGCAGTCTGGTTGGCATAGTTGATAAGGTGTTGGGTTTGCACTATCAAATTAAGACTGCCATTGGTTTGAATCCAATGTAAGCATGTTTTTATTTTACTAGTGTGGTTTGTGGCTTTATACAATGTAATGCATATGTATTTTAACAACAATAGTCAAGTCTTCCAATGTATATGTTAGTGAAACCCAATAGATAGCTTTATTTTATCTTTGTTTATTCAAATATTGCATGCACATGTCTTATAACTTTAGAAGTAAAGTATTTTAATGACTTGCTTATGACACCCCATATAATATGTCATGTTTAGTACCTTGGATACTTTAGCTTATTTACTTAAATCTCTGATAAATTGCATGAATGGTATGTATAGACTGGTTAGCACAGTAGGTAAGGTGTTGGGTTTGCACTAACAAATTAAGACTGTCATTGTTTTGAGTCCCATGTAAGCATCTGTTTATTTTACAAGTCTGTATTGTGGTTTGTGGCTATATAATATGAATGCATATGTCTTTTAACAACAATAGTCAAGTCTTCCAATGGACTTGTTAGTGAAACCCAATAGATAGCTTTATTTTCTCTTTGTTTACTGAAACATTGAATGCATATGTCTTATAACTTTAGTAGTAAAGTATTCTAATGACTTGCTTATGACACCCCATAGAATATATCATGTTTAGTACCTTGGACACTGTAGCTGATTTACTTAAGTCTCTGATAAATTGTAATACTGGTATGCAGACTGGTTAGCACAGTTGGTAAGGAGTTAGGTTTGCGTTATCAAATTAAGACTGTCATTCCTTTGAATACCATGTAAGCATGCATCTATTTTACTAGTCTGCATTGTGGTTTGTGGCTCTATAATATGAATGCATATGTCTTTGAACAACAATAGTCAAGTCTTCCAATGGAGTGTTAGTGAAACCCAATAGATAGCTTTATTTTCTCTTTGTTTACTCAAATATTGAATGCATATGTCTTATAACTTTAGTAGTAAAGTTTTCTAATGACTTGCTTATGACACCCCATAGAATATATCATGTTTAGTACCTTGGACACTGTAGCTTATTTACTTAAATCTCTGATAAATTGCGTGACTGGTACGTATAGACAGGTTAGCATAGTAGGCAAGGTGTTGGGTTTGCACTATTAAATTAAGACTGTAATTGGTTTGAATATCATGTAAGCTAGTTTCTACTTTACTAGTCTGCATTGTAGTTTGTGGCTCTATAATATGAATGCATATGTCTTTTAACAACAATAGTCAAGTCTTCCAATGGAGTGTTAGTGAAACCCAACAGATAGCTTTATTTTCTCTTTTTTAACTGAAATATTGAATGCATATGTCTTATAACTTTAGTAGTAAAGTATTCTAATGACTTTGCTTATGACACCACATAGAATATATCATGTTTTGTACCTTGGACACTGTTGCTGATTTACTTAAATTTCTGACAATTGTAGGATTGTATGCAGACTGTTTGGCACAGTTGGTAAGGTGTTGGGTTTGCACTATCAAATTAAGACTGCAATTGGTTTGAATCCCATGTAAGCATGTTTTTGTTTTACTAGTGTGGTTTGTGGCTCTATACAATCTAATGCATATGTATTTTAACAACAATAGTCAAGTCTTCCAATGTATTTGTTAGTGAAACCCAATAGATAGCTTTATTTTATCTTTGTTTATTCAAATATTGAATGCATATGTCCTATAACTTTAGTAGTAAAGTATTTTAATGACTTGCTTATGACACCCCATATAATATATCATGTTTAGTACCTTGGACACTGTATCTTATTTACTTAATCTCTGATAAATTGTGTGGCTGGTATGCAGACTGGTTAGCACAGTAGTAAAGGTGTTGGGTTTGCACTATCAAATTAAGACTGTCATTGGTTGGAATCCCATGTAAGCATGTATTTATTTTACAAATCTGCATTGTGGTTTGTGGCTCTATAATATGAATGCATATGTCTTTTAACAACAATAGTCAAGTCTTCCAATGGACTTGTTAGTGAAACCCAATAGATAGCTTTATTTTCTCTTTGTTTACTGAAATATTGAATGCATATGTCTTACAACTTTAGTAGTAAAGTATTCTAATGACTTGCTTATGACACCCCATAGAATATATCATGTTTAGTACATTGGACACTGTAGCTTATTTACTTAAATCTCTGATAAATAGCAACTCTAGTATGTTTGGACTGGTTAGCACAGTTGTTAAGGTGCTTGGTTTGCACTATCAAATTAAGATTTCATTGGTTTGAATCCCATGTAAGCATGCTTCTATTTTACTAGTCTGCATTGTGGTTTGTGGCTCTATAATATGAATGCATATGTCTATTAACAACAATAGTCAAGTCTTCCAATGGAGTGTTAGTGAAACCCAATAGATAGCTTTATTTTCTCTTTGTTTACTCAAATATTGAATGCATATGTCTTATAACTTTAGTAGTGAAGTATTCTAATGACTTGCTTATGACACCCCATAGAATATATCATGTTTAGTACCTTGGACACTGTAGCTGATTTACTTAAATTTCTGATAAGTGGTGGGGCTTGTATGCAGTCTGGTTGGCATAGTTGATAAGGTGTTGGGGTTGCACTATCAAATTAAGACTGCCATTGGTTTGAATCCTATGTAAGCATGTTTTTATTTTACTAGTGTGGTTTGTGGCTCTATACAATGTAATGCATATGTATTTTAACAACAATAGTCAAGTCTTCCAATGTATATGTTAGTGAAACCCAATAGATAGCTTTATTTTATCTTTGTTTATTCAAATATTGCATGCACATGTCTTATAACTTTAGAAGTAAAGTATTTTAATGACTTGCTTATGACACCCCATATAATATGTCATTTTTAGTACCTTGGACACTGTAGCTTATTTACTTAAATCTCTGATAAATTGCACGAATTGTATGTATAGACTGGTTAGCACAGTAGGTAAGGTGTTGGGCTTGCACTAACAAATTAAGACTGTCATTGTTTTGAGTCCCATGTAAGCATCTGTTTATTTTACAAGTCTGTATTGTGGTTTGTGGCTCTATAATATGAATGCATATGTCTTTTAACAACAATAGTCAAGTCTTCCAATGGACTTGTTAGTGAAACCCAATAGATAGCTTTATTTTCTCTTTGTTTACTGAAACATTGAATGCATATGTCTTATAACTTTAGTAGTAAAGTATTCTAATGACTTGCTTATGACACCCCATAGAATATATCATATTTAGTACCTTGGACACAGTAGCTGATTTACTTAAGTGTCTGATAAATTGTAATACTGGTATGCAGACTGGTTAGCACAGTTGGTAAGGTGTTAGGTTTGCATTATCAAATTAAGACTGTCATTCCTTTGAATACCATGTAAGCATGCATCTATTTTACTAGTCTGCATTGTGGTTTGTGGCTCTATAATATGAATGCATATGTCTTTGAACAACAATAGTCAAGTCTTCCAATGGAGTGTTAGTGAAACCCAATAGATAGCTTTATTTTCTCTTTGTTTACTCAAATATTGAATGCATATGTCTTATAACTTTAGTAGTAAAGTTTTCTAATGACTTGCTTATGACACCCCATAGAATATATCATGTTTAGTACCTTGGGCACTGTAGCTTATTTACTTAAATCTCTGATAAATTGCGTGACTGGTACGTATAGACAGGTTAGCATAGTAGGTAAGGTGTTGGGTTTGCACTATTAAATTAAGACTGTCATTGGTTTGAATACCATGCATGCATGTTTCTACTTTACTAGTATGCATTGTGGTTTGTGGCTCTATAATATGAATGCATATGTCTTTTAACAACAATAGTCAAGTCTTCCAATGGAGTGTTAGTGAAACCCAACAGATAGCTTTATTTTCTCTTTTTTAACTGAAATATTGAATGCATATGTCTTATAACTTTAGTAGTAAAGTATTCTAATGACTTTGCTTATGACACCACATAGAATATGTCATGTTTAGTACCTTGGACACTGTTGCTGATTTACTTAAATATCTGACAATGGTAGGATTGTATGCAGACTGTTTGGCACAGTTGGTAAGGTGTTGGATTTGCACTATCAAATTAAGACTGCAATTGGTTTGAATCCCATGTTAGCATGTTTTTATTTTACTAGTGTGGTTTGTGGCTCTATACAATGTAATGCATATGTATTTTAACAACAATAGTCAAGTCTTCCAATGTATTTGTTAGTGAAACCCAATAGATAGCTTTATTTTATCTTTGTTTATTCAAATATTGAATGCATATGTCCTATAACTTTAGTAGTAAAGTATTTTAATGACTTGCTTATGACACCCCATATAATATATCATGTTTAGTACCTTGGACACTGTATCTTATTTACTTAATCTCTGATAAATTGTGTGGCTGGTATGCAGACTGGTTAGCACAGTAGTAAAGGTGTTGGGTTTGCACTATCAAATTAAGACTGTCATTGGTTGGAATTCCATGTAAGCATGTATTTATTTTACAAATCTGCATTGTGGTTTGTGGCTCTATAATATGAATGCATATGTCTTTTAATTCACTCCATCTGAATCCTACTACCCACACTCTACAGCAGATTAAAGTAATGTACTTTTAGGATTTTAGTTTCATTTATTTTTTATCTCATATTTTATTTTATTTTATTTTTTACCATTTATTAATTAATATATAAAGTTTCATGTATTTTATTTTACTTTTGTTTCATTATTATTATTTTCACATATACCTACTGATTTCTGATTTCGCACAGTGCACCAGTTTATTAATCAGGGTAAGAATTATTACCATAGCAAGTATTATAGGTAACTATAAACAAAACATTTCCAGAGTCAGAAACCCACTCATTGCTAGATAAGGAACATGACTGACAATTTAAAAACCAATCAAGGACAATAAAAGACTGAGCACATGTGAGCACAGCAATAATAATCTCATTGGGCACACAATGTGATTGACAAGAACAACTGCCTATCATCACATGAAGAACGACAACCAATCAGAGCGAAGGAACCACAGATCAGGCTATTTATTTCTTCACCAAAGGAGAAATTCCATACACTTTTTCTCCCAGAGGAAGGCCCCCAAGGGCCGAAACGCGTTGGAGCAATTTCCTAACACCATCCACAACAGCGGCACGATCAAGCAGAAGGAGCGGAACAAGAGACTGAACCCGGTCACGTGACTGAAGACCAGGAAGTGTCTGCGGGTCACGGACGACGGAGAAGCATCGAGGAGACAGCCTGTCACTGACACATCCAGCAGCGGAGGAGAACTAAGGTGAGTCTCTGTAGGCGGAGGGAGTGTGGCAATGAACCACTCTGAGAGCGGTCGCAGTGCGTGCATCTCCCCCCCCAAGACAGGCACCGAACCCAGGCTGACTAGCCTCCGACCTGTGACCGAACACAGTCACAGTGACGGCGGCAGAAGCAGGGGGAGGGTAGACCAGTCCGGAGTCCCTTTCTTTCTCACGCACTCTCCGCTGCTGTTTGAACACCAGTGACAGAATGTCATTTTAAAACAAGTGCACTCATTTCATACAGACCAGCGGGACGCCGCGGCCTGTAATATAACAAATAGACTTTTTTCACCATTTTCATTTTTTCATATATCCATTTATCATCCTGTTTATGGACTTCATCTCATTATATCTAGAAGCAAGCGTGCTCCTGCACAATTAGAAAATAGGCTTATTATAGCCAAACAGAGTTCATTCACACATTCATATGAATTCTGGACTATCAGCTATTGTATTTAAAATAAATATCATTTTGAAACTTAATCAAGCATTTTTCACCATTTATTACACAAGTGCACAATTAGAAACCGGGGGTGAGCGCAGTGTAAAAATCTCTACTCTTGCACCATATGTCTTTTAACAACAATACTCAAGTCTTCCAATGGACTTGTTAGTGAAACCCAATAGATAGCTTTATTTTCTCTTTGTTTACTGAAATATTGAATGCATATGTCTTATAACTTTAGTAGTAAAGTATTCTAATGACTTGCTTATGACACCCCATAGAATATATCATGTTTAGTACATTGGTCACTGTAGCTTATTTACTTAAAACTCTGATAAATAGCAACTCTAGTATGTTTGGACTGGTTAGCACAGTTGTTAAGGTGCTTGGTTTGCACTATCAAATTAAGATTTCATTGGTTTGAGTCCCATGTAAGCATGCTTCTATTTTACTAGTCTGCATTGTGGTTTGTGGCTCTATAATATGAATGCATATGTCTATTAACAACAATAGTCAAGTCTTCCAATGGAGTGTTAGTGAAACCCAATAGATAGCTTTATTTTCTCTTTGTTTACTCAAATATTGAATGCATATGTCTTATAACTTTAGTAGTAAAGTATTCTAATGACTTGCTTATGACACCCCATAGAATATATCATGTTTAGTACCTTGGACACTGTTGCTGATTTACTTAAATTTCTGATAAGTGGTGGGGCTTGTATGCAGTCTGGTTGGCACAGTTGGTAAGGTGTTGGGTTTGCACTATCAAATTAAGACTGCCATTGGTTTGAATCCTATGTAAGCATGTTTTTATTTTACTAGTGTGGTTTGTGGCTCTATAAAATGTAGTGCATATGTATTTTAACAACAATAGTCAAGTCTTCCAATGTATATGTTAGTTAAACCCAATAGATAGCTTTATTTTATCTTTGTTTACTCAAATAGTGCATGCATATGTCTTATAACTTTAGAAGTAAAGTATTTTAATGACTTGCTTATGACACCCTATATAATATATCATGTTTAGTATCTTGGACACTGTAGCTTATTTACTTAAATCTCTAATAAATTGCATGAATGGTATGTATAGACTGGTAGGTAAGGTGTTGGGTTTGAACTATCAAATTAAGACTGTCATTGGTTTGAGTCCCATGTAAGCATGTGTTTATTTTACAAGTCTGTATTGTTGTTTGTGGCTCTATAATATGAATGCATATGTCTTTTAACAACAATAGTCAAGTCTTCCAATGGACTTGTTAGTGAAACCCAATAGATAGCTTTATTTTCTCTTTGTTTACTGAAACATTGAATGCATATGTCTTATAACTTTAGTAGTAAAGTATTCTAATGACTTGCTTATGACACCCCATAGAATATATCATGTTTAGTACCTTGGACACTGTAGCTGATTTACTTAAGTCTCTGATAAATTGTAATACTGGTATGCAGACTGGTTAGCACAGTTGGTAAGGTGTTAGGTTTGCATTATCAAATTAAGACTGTCATTGCTTTGAATACCATGTAAGCATGCATCTATTTTACTAGTCTGCATTGTGGTTTGTGGCTCTATAATATGAATGCATATGTCTTTGAACAACAATAGTCAAGTCTTCCAATGGAGTGTTAGTGAAACCCAATAGATAGCTTTATTTTCTCTTTGTTTACTCAAATATTGAATGCATATGTCTTATGACTTTAGTAGTAAAGTTTTCTAATGACTTGCTTATGACACCCCATAGAATATATCATATTTGTACCTTGGACACTGTAGCTTTTTTACTTAATCTCTGATAAATTGCATGACTGGTATGTATAGACTGGTTAGCACAGTAGGTAAGGTGTTGGGTTTGCACTATTAAATTAAGACTGTCAATGGTTTGAATATCATGTAAGCATGTTTCTATTTTACTAGTCTGCATTGTGGTTTGTGGCTCTATAATATGAATGCATATGTCTTTTAACAACAGTAGTCAAGTCTTCCAATGGAGTGTTAGTGAAACACAATAGATAGCTTTATTTTCTCTTTTTTAACTGAAATATTGAATGCATATGTCTTATAACTTTAGTAGTAAAGTATTCTAATGACTTTGCTTTTGACACCACATAGAATATATCATGTTTAGTACCTTGGACACTGTTGCTGATTTACTTCAATTTCTGACAATTGCGGAATTGTTTGCAGACTGTTTGGCACAGTTGGTAAGGTGTTGGGTTTGCACTATCAAATTAAGACTGCCATTGGTTTGAATCCCATGTAAGCATGTTTTTATTTTACTAGTGTGGTTTGTGGCTCTATACAATGTAATGCATATGTATTTTAACAACAATAGTCAAGTCTTCCAATGTATTTGTTAGTGAAACCCAATAGATAGCTTTATTTTATCTTTGTTTATTCAAATATTGAATGCATATGTCTTATAACTTTAGTAGTAAAGTATTTTAATCACTTGCTTATGACACCCCATATAATATATCATGTTTAGTACCTTGGACACTGTATCTTATTTACTTAATCTCTGATAAATTGTGTGGCTGGTATGCAGACTGGTTAGCACAGTAGTTAAGGTGTTGGGCTTGCACTATCATATTAAGACTGTCATTGGTTGGAATCCCATGTAAGCATGTATTTATTTTACAAGTCTGCATTGTGGTTTGTGGATCTATAATATGAATGCATATGTCTTTTAACAACAATAGTCAAGTCTTCCAATGGACTTGTTAGTGAAACCCAATAGATAGCTTTATTTTCTCTTTGTTTACTGAAACATTGAATGCATGTGTCTTATAACTTTAGTAGTAAAGTATTCTAATGACTTGCTTATGACACCCCATAGAATATATCATGTTTAGTACCTTGGACACTGTAGCTGATTTACTTAAGTCTCTGATAAATTGTAATACTGGTATGCAGACTGGTTAGCACAGTCAGTAAGGTGTTAGGTTTGCATTATCAAATTAAGTCTGTCATTGCTTTGAATACAATGTAAGCATGCATCTATATTACTAGTCTGCATTGTGGTTTGTGGCTCTATAATATGAATGCATATGTCTTTGAACAACAATAGTCAAGTCTTCCAATGGAGTGTTAGTGAAACCCAATAGATAGCATTATTTTCTCTTTGTATACTCAAATATTGAATGCATATGTCTTATAACTTTAGTAGTAAAGTTTTCTAATGACTTGCTTATGACACCCCATAGAATATATCATGTTTAGTACCTTGGACACTGTAGCTTATTTACTTAAATCTCTGATAAATTGCATGAGTGGTACGTATAGACTGGTTAGCATAGTAGGTAAGGTGTTGGGTTTGCACTATTAAATTAAAACTGTCATTGGTTTGAATACCATGTAAGCATGATTCTACTTTACTAGTCTGCATTGTGGTTTGTGGCTCTATAATATGAATGCATATGTCTTTTAACAACAATAGTCAAGTCTTCCAATGGAGTGTTAGTGAAACCCAATAGATAGCTTTATTTTCTCTTTTTTAACTGAAATATTGAATACATATGTCTTATAACTTTAGTAGTAAAGTATTTTAATGACTTGCTTATGACACCCCATATAATATATCATGTTTAGTACCTTGGACACTGTATCTTATTTACTTAATCTCTGATAAATTGTGTGGCTGGTATGCAGACCGGTTAGCACAGTAGTTAAGGTGTTGGGCTTGCACTATCAAATTAAGACTGTCATTGGTTGGAATCCCATGTAAGCATGTATTTATTTTACAAGTCTGCATTGTGGTTTGTGGCTCTATAATATGAATGCATATGTCTTTTAACAACAATAGTCAAGTATTCCAATGGACTTGTTAGTGAAACCCAATAGATAGATTTATTTTCTCTTTGTTTACTGAAATATTGAATGCATATGTCTTATAATTTTAGTAGTAAAGTATTCTAATGACTTGCTTATGACACCCCATATAATATATCAAGTTTAGTACATTGGACACTGTAGCTTATTTACTTAAATCTCTGATAAATAGCAACTCTAGTATGTTTGGACTGGTTAGCACAGTTGTTAAGGTGCTGGGTTTGCACTATCAAATTAAGATTGTCATTGGTTTGAATCCCATGTAAGCATGTTTCTATTTTACTAGTCTGCATTGTGGTTTGTGGCTCTATAATATGAATGCATATGTCTTTTAACAACAATAGTCAAGTCTTCCAATGGAGTGTTAGTGAAACCCAATAGATAGCTTAATTTTCTCTTTGTTTACTCAAATATTGAATGCATATGTCTTATAACTTTAGTAGTAAAGTATTCTAATGACTTGCTTATGACACCCCATAGAATATATCATGTTTAGTACCTTGGACACTGTAGCTGATTTATTTAAATTTCTGATAAGTGGTGGGGCTCATATGCAGTCTGGTTGGCACAGTTGGTAAGGTGTTGGGTTTGCGCTATCAAATTAAGGCTGCCATTGGTTTGAATCCTTTGTAAGCATGTTTTTATTTTACTAGTGTGGGTTGTGGCTCTATACAATGTAATGCATATGTATTTTAACAACAATAGTCAAGTCTTCCAATGTATATGTTAGTGAATCCCAATAGATAGCTTAATTTTGTCTTTGTTTATTCAAATATTGCATGCACATGTCTTATAATTTTAGAAGTAAAGTATTTTAATGACTTGCTTATGACACCCCATATAATATATCATGTTTAGTACCTTGGACACTGTATATTATTTACTTAAATATCTGATAAATTGCATGAATGGTGTGCATAGACTGGTTAGCACAGTAGGTAAGGTGTTGGGTTTGCACTATCAAATTAAGACTGTCATTGGTTTGAGTCCCATGTAAGCATGTGTTTATTTTACACGTCTGTATTGTGGTTTGTGGCTCTATAATATGAATGCATATGTCTTTTAACAACAATAGTCAAGTCTTCCAATGGACTTGTTAGTGAAACCCAATAGATAGCTTTATTTTCTCTTTGTTTACTGAAACATTGAATGCATATGTCTTATAACTTTAGTAGTAAAGTATTCTAATGACTTGCTTATGGCACCCCATAGAATATATCATGTTTAGTACCTTGGACACTGTAGCTGATTTACTTAAGTCTCTGATAAATTGTAATACTGGTATGCAGACTGGTTAGCACAGTTGGTAAGTTGTTAGGTTTGCATTATCAAATTAAGACTGTCATTGCTTTGAATACCATGTAAGCATGCATCTATTTTACTAGTCTGCATTGTGGATTGTGGCTCTATAATATGAATGCATAAGTCTTTGAACAACAATAGTCAAGTCTTCCAATTGAGTGTTAGTGAAACCCAATAGATAGCTTTATTTTCTCTTTGTTTTCTCAAATATTGAATGCATGTGTATTATAACTTTAGTAGTAAAGTTTTCTAATGACTTGCTTATGACACCCCATAGAATATATCATGTTTAGTACCTTGGACGCTGTAGCTTATTTACTTAAATCTCTGATAAATTGCGTGACTGGTACGTATAGACTGGTTAGCACGGTAGGTAAGGTGTTGGGTTTGCACTATTAAATTAAGACTGTCATTGGTTTGAATACTATGTAAGCATGTTTCTATTTTACTAGTCTGCATTGTGGTTTGTGGCTCTATAATATGAATGCATATGTCTTTTAACAACAATAGTCAAGTCTTCCAATGGAGTGTTAGTGAAACCCAATAGATAGCTTTATTTTCTCTTTTTTAACTGAAATATTGAATGCATATGTCTTATAACTTTAGTAGTAAAGTATTCTAATGACTTTGCTTATGACACCACATAGAATATATCATGTTTAGTACCTTGGACACTGTTGCTGATTTACTTAAAATTCTGACAATTGTAGGATTGTATGCAGACTGTTTGGCACAGTTGGTAAAGTGTTGGGTTTGCACTATCAAATTAAGACTGACATTGGATTGAATCCCATGTAAGCATGTTTTTATTTTACTAGTGTGGTTTGTGGCTCTATACAATGTAATGCATATGTATTTTAACAACAATAGTCAAGTCTTCCAATGTATTTGTTAGTGAAACCCAATAGATAGCTTTATTTTATCTTTGTTTATTCAAATATTGAATGCATATGTCTTATAACTTTAGTTGTAAAGTATTTTAATGACTTGCTTATGACACCCCATATAATATATCATGTTTAGTACCTTGGACACTGTATCTTATTTACTTAATCTCTGATAAATTGTGTGACTAGTATGCAGGCTGGTTAGCACAGTAGTTAATGTGTTGGGTTTGCACTATCAAATTAAGACTGTCATTGGTTGGAATCCCATGTAAGCATGTATTTATTTTACAAATCTGCATTGTGGTTTGTGGCTCTATAATATGAATGCATATGTCTTTTAACAACAATAGTCAAGTCTTCCAATGGACTTGTTAGTGAAACCCAATAGATAGCTTTATTTTCTCTTTGTTTACTGAAATATTGAATGCATATGTCTTATAACTTTAGTAGTAAAGTATTCTAATGACTTGCTTATGACACCCCAAAGAATATATCATGTTTAGTACATTGGACACTGTAGCTTATTTACTTAAAACTCTAATAAATAGCAACTCTAGTATGTTTGGACTGGTTAGCACAGTTGTTAAGGTGCTTGGTTTGCACTATCAAATTAAGATTTCATTGGTTTGAATCCCATGTAAGCATGCTTCTATTTTACTAGTCTGCATTGTGGTTTGTGGCTCTATAATATGAATGCATATGTCTATTAACAACAATAGTCAAGTCTTCCAATGGAGTGTTAGTGAAACCCAATAGATAGCTTTATTTTCTCTTTGTTTACTCAAATATTGAATGCATATGTCTTATAACTTTAGTAGTAAAGTATTCTAATGACTTGCTTATGACACCCCATAGAATATATCATGTTTAGTACCTTGGACACTGTTGATGATTTACTTAAATTTCTGATAAGTGGTGTGGCTTGTATGTAGTCTGGTTGGCACAGTTGGTAAGGTGTTGGGTTTGCACTATCAAATTAAGACTGCCATTGGTTTGAATCCTATGTAAGCATGTTTTTATTTTACTAGTGTGGTTTGTGGCTCTATAAAATGTAGTGCATATGTATTTTAACAACAATAGTCAAGTCTTCCAATGTATATGTTAGTTAAACCCAATAGATAGCTTTATTTTATCTTTGTTTACTCAAATATTGCATGCATATGTCTTATAACTTTAGAAGTAAAGTATTTTAATGACTTGCTTATGACACCCTATATAATATATCATGTTTAGTATCTTGGACACTGTAGCTTATTTACTTAAATCTCTAATAAATTGCATGAATGGTATGTATAGACTGGTAGGTAAGGTGTTGGGTTTGAACTATCAAATTAAGACTGTCATTGGTTTGAGTCCCATGTAAGCATGTGTTTATTTTACAAGTCTGTATTGTTGTTTGTGGCTCTATGATATGAATGCATATGTCTTTTAACAACAATAGTCAAGTCTTCCAATGGACTTGTTAGTGAAACCCAATAGATAGCTTTATTTTCTCTTTGTTTACTGAAACATTGAATGCATATGTCTTATAACTTTAGAAGTAAAGTATTCTAATGACTTGCTTATGACACCCCATAGAATATATCATGTTTAGTACCTTGGACACTGTAGCTGATTTACTTAAGTCTCTGATAAATTGTATTACTGGTATGCAGACTGGTTAGCACAGTTGGTAAGGTGTTAGGTTTGCATTATCAAATTAAGACTGTCATTGCTTTGAATACCATGTAAGCATGCATCTATTTTACTAGTCTGCATTGTGGTTTGTGGCTCTATAATATGAATGCATATGTCTTTGAACAACAATAGTCAAGTCTTCCAATGGAGTGTTAGTGAAACCCAATAGATAGCTTTATTTTCTCTTTGTTTACTCAAATATTGAATGCATATGTCTTATGACTTTAGTAGTAAAGTTTTCTAATGACTTGCTTATGACACCCCATAGAATATATCATATTTGTACCTTGGACACTGTAGCTTTTTTACTTAATCTCTGATAAATTGCATGACTGGTACGTATAGACTGGTTAGCACAGTAGGTAAGGTGTTGGGTTTGCACTATTAAATTAAGACTGTCAATGGTTTGAATATCATGTAAGCATGTTTCTATTTTACTAGTCTGCATTGTGGTTTGTGGCTCTATAATATGAATGCATATGTCTTTTAACAACAGTAGTCAAGTCTTCCAATGGAGTGTTAGTGAAACACAATAGATAGCTTTATTTTCTCTTTTTTAACTGAAATATTGAATGCATATGTCTTATAACTTTAGTAGTAAAGTATTCTAATGACTTTGCTTTTGACACCACATAGAATATATCATGTTTAGTACCTTGGACACTGTTGCTGATTTACTTCAATTTCTGACAATTGCGGAATTGTTTGCAGACTGTTTGGCACAGTTGGTAAGGTGTTGGGTTTGCAATATCAAATTAAGACTGCCATTGGTTTGAATCCCATGTAAGCATGTTTTTATTTTACTAGTGTGGTTTGTGGCTCTATACAATGTAATGCATATGTATTTTAACAACAATAGTCAAGTCTTCCAATGTATTTGTTAGTGAAACCCAATAGATAGCTTTATTTTATCTTTGTTTATTCAAATATTGAATGCATATGTCTTATAACTTTAGTAGTAAAGTATTTTAATCACTTGCTTATGACACCCCATATAATATATCATGTTTAGTACCTTGGACACTGTATCTTATTTACTTAATCTCTGATAAATTGTGTGGCTGGTATGCAGACTGGTTAGCACAGTAGTTAAGGTGTTGAGCTTGCACTATCATATTAAGACTGTCATTGGTTGGAATCCCATGTAAGCATGTATTTATTTTACAAGTCTGCATTGTGGTTTGTGGATCTATAATATGAATGCATATGTCTTTTAACAACAATAGTCAAGTCTTCCAATGGACTTGTTAGTGAAACCCAATAGATAGCTTTATTTTCTCTTTGTTTACTGAAACATTGAATGCATGTGTCTTATAACTTTAGTAGTAAAGTATTCTAATGACTTGCTTATGACACCCCATAGAATATATCATGTTTAGTACCTTGGACACTGTAGCTGATTTACTTAAGTCTCTGATAAATTGTAATACTGGTATGCAGACTGGTTAGCACAGTCAGTAAGGTGTTAGGTTTGCATTATCAAATTAAGTCTGTCATTGCTTTGAATACAATGTAAGCATGCATCTATATTACTAGTCTGCATTGTGGTTTGTGGCTCTATAATATGAATGCATATGTCTTTGAACAACAATAGTCAAGTCTTCCAATGGAGTGTTAGTGAAACCCAATAGATAGCATTATTTTCTCTTTGTATACTCAAATATTGAATGCATATGTCTTATAACTTTAGTAGTAAAGTTTTCTAATGACTTGCTTATGACACCCCATAGAATATATCATGTTTAGTACCTTGGACACTGTAGCTTATTTACTTAAATATCTGATAAATTGCATGAGTGGTACGTATAGACTGGTTAGCATAGTAGGTAAGGTGTTGGGTTTGCACTATTAAATTAAGACTGTCATTGGTTTGAATACCATGTAAGCATGATTCTACTTTACTAGTCTGCATTGTGGTTTGTGGCTCTATAATATGAATGCATATGTCTTTTAACAACAATAGTCAAGTCTTCCAATGGAGTGTTAGTGAAACCCAATAGATAGCTTTATTTTCTCTTTTTTAACTGAAATATTGAATACATATGTCTTATAACTTTAGTAGTAAAGTATTTTAATGACTTGCTTATGACACCCCATATAATATATCATGTTTAGTACCTTGGACACTGTATCTTATTTACTTAATCTCTGATAAATTGTGTGGCTGGTATGCAGACCGGTTAGCACAGTAGTTAAGGTGTTGGGCTTGCACTATCAAATTAGACTGTCATTGGTTGGAATCCCATGTAAGCATGTATTTATTTTACAAGTCTGCATTGTGGTTTGTGGCTCTATAATATGAATGCATATGTCTTTTAACAACAATAGTCAAGTATTCCAATGGACTTGTTAGTGAAACCCAATAGATAGATTTATTTTCTCTTTGTTTACTGAAATATTGAATGCATATGTCTTATAATTTTAGTAGTAAAGTATTCTAATGACTTGCTTATGACACCCCATATAATATATCAAGTTTAGTACATTGGACACTGTAGCTTATTTACTTAAATCTCTGATAAATAGCAACTCTAGTATGTTTGGACTGGTTAGCACAGTTGTTAAGGTGCTGGGTTTGCACTATCAAATTAAGATTGTCATTGGTTTGAATCCCATGTAAGCATGTTTCTATTTTACTAGTCTGCATTGTGGTTTGTGGCTCTATAATATGAATGCATATGTCTTTTAACAACAATAGTCAAGTCTTCCAATGGAGTGTTAGTGAAACCCAATAGATAGCTTAATTTTCTCTTTGTTTACTCAAATATTGAATGCATATGTCTTATAACTTTAGTAGTAAAGTATTCTAATGACTTGCTTATGACACCCCATAGAATATATCATGTTTAGTACCTTGGACACTGTAGCTGATTTATTTAAATTTCTGATAAGTGGTGGGGCTCATATGCAGTCTGGTTGGCACAGTTGGTAAGGTGTTGGGTTTGCGCTATCAAATTAAGGCTGCCATTGGTTTGAATCCTATGTAAGCATGTTTTTATTTTACTAGTGTGGGTTGTGGCTCTATACAATGTAATGCATATGTATTTTAACAACAATAGTCAAGTCTTCCAATGTATTTGTTAGTGAATCCCAATAGATAGCTTAATTTTGTCTTTGTTTATTCAAATATTGCATGCACATGTCTTATAATTTTAGAAGTAAAGTATTTTAATGACTTGCTTATGACACCCCATATAATATATCATGTTTAGTACCTTGGACACTGTATATTATTTACTTAAATATCTGATAAATTGCATGAATGGTGTGCATAGACTGGTTAGCACAGTAGGTAAGGTGTTGGGTTTGCACTATCAAATTAAGACTGTCATTGGTTTGAGTCCCATGTAAGCATGTGTTTATTTTACAAGTCTGTATTGTGGTTTGTGGCTCTATAATATGAATGCATATGTCTTTTAACAACAATAGTCAAGTCTTCCAATGGACTTGTTAGTGAAACCCAATAGATAGCTTTATTTTCTCTTTGTTTACTGAAACATTGAATGCATATGTCTTATAACTTTAGTAGTAAAGTATTCTAATGACTTGCTTATGGCACCCCATAGAATATATCATGTTTAGTACCTTGGACACTGTAGCTGATTTACTTAAGTCTCTGATAAATTGTAATACTGGTATGCAGACTGGTTAGCACAGTTGGTAAGGTGTTAGGTTTGCATTATCAAATGAAGACTGTCATTGCTTTGAATACCATGTAAGCATGCATCTATTTTACTAGTCTGCATTGTGGATTGTGGCTCTATAATATGAATGCATAAGTCTTTGAACAACAATAGTCAAGTCTTCCAATTGAGTGTTAGTGAAACCCAATAGATAGCTTTATTTTCTCTTTGTTTTCTCAAATATTGAATGCATGTGTATTATAACTTTAGTAGTAAAGTTTTCTAATGACTTGCTTATGACACCCCATAGAATATATCATGTTTAGTTCCTTGGACGCTGTAGCTTATTTACTTAAATCTCTGATAAATTGCGTGACTGGTATGTATAGACTGGTTAGCACGGTAGGTAAGGTGTTGGGTTTGCACTATTAAATTAAGACTGTCATTGGTTTGAATACTATGTAAGCATGTTTCTATTTTACTAGTCTGCATTGTGGTTTGTGGCTCTATAATATGAATGCATATGTCTTTTAACAACAATAGTCAAGTCTTCCAATGGAGTGTTAGTGAAACCCAATAGATAGCTTTATTTTCTCTTTTTTAACTGAAATATTGAATGCATATGTCTTATAACTTTAGTAGTAAAGTATTCTAATGACTTTGCTTATGACACCACATAGAATATATCATGTTTAGTACCTTGGACACTGTTGCTGATTTACTTAAAATTCTGACAATTGTAGGATTGTATGCAGACTGTTTGGCACAGTTGGTAAAGTGTTGGGTTTGCACTATCAAATTAAGACTGACATTGGATTGAATCCCATGTAAGCATGTTTTTATTTTACTAGTGTGGTTTGTGGCTCTATACAATGTAATGCATATGTATTTTAACAACAATAGTCAAGTCTTCCAATGTATTTGTTAGTGAAACCCAATAGATAGCTTTATTTTATCTTTGTTTATTCAAATATTGAATGCATATGTCTTATAACTTTAGTTGTAAAGTATTTTAATGACTTGCTTATGACACCCCATATAATATATCATGTTTAGTACCTTGGACACTGTATCTTATTTACTTAATCTCTGATAAATTGTGTGACTAGTATGCAGACTGGTTAGCACAGTAGTTAATGTGTTGGGTTTGCACTATCAAATTAAGACTGTCATTGGTTGGAATCCCATGTAAGCATGTATTTATTTTACAAATCTGCATTGTGGTTTGTGGCTCTATAATTTGAATGCATATGTCTTTTAACAACAATAGTCAAGTCTTCCAATGGACTTGTTAGTGAAACCCAATAGATAGCTTTATTTTCTCTTTGTTTACTGAAATATTGAATGCATATGTCTTATAACTTTAGTAGTAAAGTATTCTAATGACTTGCTTATGACACCCCATAGAATATATCATGTTTAGTACATTGGACACTGTAGCTTATTTACTTAAAACTCTGATAAATAGCAACTCTAGTATGTTTGGACTGGTTAGCACAGTTGTTAAGGTGCTTGATTTGCACTATCAAATTAAGATTTCATTGGTTTGAATCCCATGTAAGCATGCTTCTATTTTACTAGTCTGCATTGTGGTTTGTGGCTCTATAATATGAATGCATATGTCTATTAACAACAATAGTCAAGTCTTCCAATGGAGTGTTAGTGAAACCCAATAGATAGCTTTATTTTCTCTTTGTTTACTCAAATATTGAATGCATATGTCTTATAACTTTAGTAGTAAAGTATTCTAATGACTTGCTTATGACACCCCATAGAATATATCTTGTTTAGTACCTTGGACACTGTTGCTGATTTACTTAAATTTCTGATAAGTGGTGGGGCTTGTATGCAGTCTGGTTGGCACAGTTGGTAAGGTGTTGGGTTTGCACTATCAAATTAAGACTGCCATTGGTTTGAATCCTATGTAAGCATGTTTTTATTTTACTAGTGTGGTTTGTGGCTCTATAAAATGTAGTGCATATGTATTTTAACAACAATAGTCAAGTCTTCCAATGTATATGTTAGTTAAACCCAATAGATAGCTTTATTTTATCTTTGTTTACTCAAATATTGCATGCATATGTCTTATAACTTTAGAAGTAAAGTATTTTAATGACTTGCTTATGACACCCTATATAATATATCATGTTTAGTATCTTGGACACTGTAGCTTATTTACTTAAATCTCTAATAAATTGCATGAATGGTATGTATAGACTGGTAGGTAAGGTGTTGGGTTTGAAATATCAAATTAAGACTGTCATTGGTTTGAGTCCCATGTAAGCATGTGTTTATTTTACAAGTCTGTATTGTTGTTTGTGGCTCTATAATATGAATGCATATGTCTTTTAACAACAATAGTCAAGTCTTCCAATGGACTTGTTAGTGAAACCCAATAGATAGCTTTATTTTCTCTTTGTTTACTGAAACATTGAATGCATATGTCTTATAACTTTAGAAGTAAAGTATTCTAATGACTTGCTTATGACACCCCATAGAATATATCATGTTTAGTACCTTGGACACTGTAGCTGATTTACTTAAGTCTCTGATAAATTGTAATACTGGTATGCAGACTGGTTAGCACAGTTGGTAAGGTGTTAGGTTTGCATTATCAAATTAAGACTGTCATTGCTTTGAATACCATGTAAGCATGCATCTATTTTACTAGTCTGCATTGTGGTTTGTGGCTCTATAATATGAATGCATATGTCTTTGAACAACAATAGTCAAGTCTTCCAATGGAGTGTTAGTGAAACCCAATAGATAGCTTTATTTTCTCTTTGTTTACTCAAATATTGAATGCATATGTCTTATGACTTTAGTAGTAAAGTTTTCTAATGACTTGCTTATGACACCCCATAGAATATATCATATTTGTACCTTGGACACTGTAGCTTTTTTACTTAATCTCTGATAAATTGCATGACTGGTACGTATAGACTGGTTAGCACAGTAGGTAAGGTGTTGGGTTTGCACTATTAAATTAAGACTGTCAATGGTTTGAATATCATGTAAGCATGTTTCTATTTTACTAGTCTGCATTGTGGTTTGTGGCTCTATAATATGAATGCATATGTCTTTTAACAACAGTAGTCAAGTCTTCCAATGGAGTGTTAGTGAAACACAATAGATAGCTTTATTTTCTCTTTTTTAACTGAAATATTGAATGCATATGTCTTATAACTTTAGTAGTAAAGTATTCTAATGACTTTGCTTTTGACACCACATAGAATATATCATGTTTAGTACCTTGGACACTGTTGCTGATTTACTTCAATTTCTGACAATTGCGGAATTGTTTGCAGACTGTTTGGCACAGTTGGTAAGGTGTTGGGTTTGCACTATCAAATTAAGACTGCCATTGGTTTGAATCCCATGTAAGCATGTTTTTATTTTACTAGTGTGGTTTGTGGCTCTATACAATGTAATGCATATGTATTTTAACAACAATAGTCAAGTCTTCCAATGTATTTGTTAGTGAAACCCAATAGATAGCTTTATTTTATCTTTGTTTATTCAAATATTGAATGCATATGTCTTATAACTTTAGTAGTAAAGTATTTTAATCACTTGCTTATGACACCCCATATAATATATCATGTTTAGTACCTTGGACACTGTATCTTATTTACTTAATCTCTGATAAATTGTGTGGCTGGTATGCCGACTGGTTAGCACAGTAGTTAAGGTGTTGGGCTTGCACTATCATATTAAGACTGTCATTGGTTGGAATCCCATGTAAGCATGTATTTATTTTACAAGTCTGCATTGTGGTTTGTGGATCTATAATATGAATGCATATGTCTTTTAACAACAATAGTCAAGTCTTCCAATGGACTTGTTAGTGAAACCCAATAGATAGCTTTATTTTCTCTTTGTTTACTGAAACATTGAATGCATGTGTCTTATAACTTTAGTAGTAAAGTATTCTAATGACTTGCTTATGACACCCCATAGAATATATCATGTTTAGTACCTTGGACACTGTAGCTGATTTACTTAAGTCTCTGATAAATTGTAATACTGGTATGCAGACTGGTTAGCACAGTCAGTAAGGTGTTAGGTTTGCATTATCAAATTAAGTCTGTCATTGCTTTGAAAACAATGTAAGCATGCATCTATATTACTAGTCTGCATTGTGGTTTGTGGCTCTATAATATGAATGCATATGTCTTTGAACAACAATAGTCAAGTCTTCCAATGGAGTGTTAGTGAAACCCAATAGATAGCATTATTTTCTCTTTGTATACTCAAATATTGAATGCATATGTCTTATAACTTTAGTAGTAAAGTTTTCTAATGACTTGCTTATGACACCCCATAGAATATATCATGTTTAGTACCTTGGACACTGTAGCTTATTTACTTAAATCTCTGATAAATTGCATGAGTGGTACGTATAGACTGGTTAGCATAGTAGGTAAGGTGTTGGGTTTGCACTATTAAATTAAAACTGTCATTGGTTTGAATACCATGTAAGCATGATTCTACTTTACTAGTCTGCATTGTGGTTTGTGGCTCTATAATATGAATGCATATGTCTTTTAACAACAATAGTCAAGTCTTCCAATGGAGTGTTAGTGAAACCCAATAGATAGCTTTATTTTCTCTTTTTTAACTGAAATATTGAATACATATGTCTTATAACTTTAGTAGTAAAGTATTTTAATGACTTGCTTATGACACCCCATATAATATATCATGTTTAGTACCTTGGACACTGTATCTTATTTACTTAATCTCTGATAAATTGTGTGGCTGGTATGCAGACCGGTTAGCACAGTAGTTAAGGTGTTGGGCTTGCACTATCAAATTAAGACTGTCATTGGTTGGAATCCCATGTAAGCATGTATTTATTTTACAAGTCTGCATTGTGGTTTGTGGCTCTATAATATGAATGCATATGTCTTTTAACAACAATAGTCAAGTATTCCAATGGACTTGTTAGTGAAACCCAATAGATAGATTTATTTTCTCTTTGTTTACTGAAATATTGAATGCATATGTCTTATAATTTTAGTAGTAAAGTATTCTAATGACTTGCTTATGACACCCCATATAATATATCAAGTTTAGTACATTGGACACTGTAGCTTATTTACTTAAATCTCTGATAAATAGCAGCTCTAGTATGTTTGGACTGGTTAGCACAGTTGTTAAGGTGCTGGGTTTGCACTATCAAATTAAGATTGTCATTGGTTTGAATCCCATGTAAGCATGTTTCTATTTTACTAGTCTGCATTGTGGTTTGTGGCTCTATAATATGAATGCATATGTCTTTTAACAACAATAGTCAAGTCTTCCAATGGAGTGTTAGTGAAACCCAACAGATAGCTTAATTTTCTCTTTGTTTACTCAAATATTGAATGCATATGTCTTATAACTTTAGTAGTAAAGTATTCTAATGACTTGCTTATGACACCCCATAGAATATATCATGTTTAGTACCTTGGACACTGTAGCTGATTTATTTAAATTTCTGATAAGTGGTGGGGCTCATATGCAGTCTGGATGGCACAGTTGGTAAGGTGTTGGGTTTGCGCTATCAAATTAAGGCTGCCATTGGTTTGAATCCTTTGTAAGCATGTTTTTATTTTACTAGTGTGGGTTGTGGCTCTATACAATGTAATGCATATGTATTTTAACAACAATAGTCAAGTCTTCCAATGTATATGTTAGTGAATCCCAATAGATAGCTTAATTTTGTCTTTGTTTATTCAAATATTGCATGCACATGTCTTATAATTTTAGAAGTAAAGTATTTTAATGACTTGCTTATGACACCCCATATAATATATCATGTTTAGTACCTTGGACACTGTATATTATTTACTTAAATATCTGATAAATTGCATGAATGGTGTGCATAGACTGGTTAGCACAGTAGGTAAGGTGTTGGGTTTGCACTATCAAATTAAGACTGTCATTGGTTTGAGTCCCATGTAAGCATGTGTTTATTTTACACGTCTGTATTGTGGTTTGTGGCTCTATAATATGAATGCATATGTCTTTTAACAACAATAGTCAAGTCTTCCAATGGACTTGTTAGTGAAACCCAATAGATAGCTTTATTTTCTCTTTGTTTACTGAAACATTGAATGCATATGTCTTATAACTTTAGTAGTAAAGTATTCTAATGACTTGCTTATGGCACCCCATAGAATATATCATGTTTAGTACCTTGGACACTGTAGCTGATTTACTTAAGTCTCTGATAAATTGTAATACTGGTATGCAGACTGGTTAGCACAGTTGGTAAGGTGTTAGGTTTGCATTATCAAATTAAGACTGTCATTGCTTTGAATACCATGTAAGCATGCATCTATTTTACTAGTCTGCATTGTGGATTGTGGCTCTATAATATGAATGCATAAGTCTTTGAACAACAATAGTCAAGTCTTCCAATTGAGTGTTAGTGAAACCCAATAGATAGCTTTATTTTCTCTTTGTTTTCTCAAATATTGAATGCATGTGTATTATAACTTTAGTAGTAAAGTTTTCTAATGACTTGCTTATGACACCCCATAGAATATATCATGTTTAGTACCTTGGACGCTGTAGCTTATTTACTTAAATCTCTGATAAATTGCGTGACTGGTACGTATAGACTGGTTAGCACGGTAGGTAAGGTGTTGGGTTTGCACTATTAAATTAAGACTGTCATTGGTTTGAATACTATGTAAGCATGTTTCTATTTTACTAGTCTGCATTGTGGTTTGTGGCTCTATAATATGAATGCATATGTCTTTTAACAACAATAGTCAAGTCTTCCAATGGAGTGTTAGTGAAACCCAATAGATAGCTTTATTTTCTCTTTTTTAACTGAAATATTGAATGCATATGTCTTATAACTTTAGTAGTAAAGTATTCTAATGACTTTGCTTATGACACCACATAGAATATATCATGTTTAGTACCTTGGACACTGTTGCTGATTTACTTAAAATTCTGACAATTGTAGGATTGTATGCAGACTGTTTGGCACAGTTGGTAAAGTGTTGGGTTTGCACTATCAAATTAAGACTGACATTGGATTGAATCCCATGTAAGCATGTTTTTATTTTACTAGTGTGGTTTGTGGCTCTATACAATGTAATGCATATGTATTTTAACAACAATAGTCAAGTCTTCCAATGTATTTGTTAGTGAAACCCAATAGATAGCTTTATTTTATCTTTGTTTATTCAAATATTGAATGCATATGTCTTATAACTTTAGTTGTAAAGTATTTTAATGACTTGCTTATGACACCCCATATAATATATCATGTTTAGTACCTTGGACACTGTATCTTATTTACTTAATCTCTGATAAATTGTGTGACTAGTATGCAGGCTGGTTAGCACAGTAGTTAATGTGTTGGGTTTGCACTATCAAATTAAGACTGTCATTGGTTGGAATCCCATGTAAGCATGTATTTATTTTACAAATCTGCATTGTGGTTTGTGGCTCTATAATATGAATGCATATGTCTTTTAACAACAATAGTCAAGTCTTCCAATGGACTTGTTAGTGAAACCCAATAGATAGCTTTATTTTCTCTTTGTTTACTGAAATATTGAATGCATATGTCTTATAACTTTAGTAGTAAAGTATTCTAATGACTTGCTTATGACACCCCAAAGAATATATCATGTTTAGTACATTGGACACTGTAGCTTATTTACTTAAAACTCTAATAAATAGCAACTCTAGTATGTTTGGACTGGTTAGCACAGTTGTTAAGGTGCTTGGTTTGCACTATCAAATTAAGATTTCATTGGTTTGAATCCCATGTAAGCATGCTTCTATTTTACTAGTCTGCATTGTGGTTTGTGGCTCTATAATATGAATGCATATGTCTATTAACAACAATAGTCAAGTCTTCCAATGGAGTGTTAGTGAAACCCAATAGATAGCTTTATTTTCTCTTTGTTTACTCAAATATTGAATGCATATGTCTTATAACTTTAGTAGTAAAGTATTCTAATGACTTGCTTATGACACCCCATAGAATATATCATGTTTAGTACCTTGGACACTGTTGATGATTTACTTAAATTTCTGATAAGTGGTGGGGCTTGTATGTAGTCTGGTTGGCACAGTTGGTAAGGTGTTGGGTTTGCACTATCAAATTAAGACTGCCATTGGTTTGAATCCTATGTAAGCATGTTTTTATTTTACTAGTGTGGTTTGTGGCTCTATAAAATGTAGTGCATATGTATTTTAACAACAATAGTCAAGTCTTCCAATGTATATGTTAGTTAAACCCAATAGATAGCTTTATTTTATCTTTGTTTACTCAAATATTGCATGCATATGTCTTATAACTTTAGAAGTAAAGTATTTTAATGACTTGCTTATGACACCCTATATAATATATCATGTTTAGTATCTTGGACACTGTAGCTTATTTACTTAAATCTCTAATAAATTGCATGAATGGTATGTATAGACTGGTAGGTAAGGTGTTGGGTTTGAACTATCAAATTAAGACTGTCATTGGTTTGAGTCCCATGTAAGCATGTGTTTATTTTACAAGTCTGTATTGTTGTTTGTGGCTCTATGATATGAATGCATATGTCTTTTAACAACAATAGTCAAGTCTTCCAATGGACTTGTTAGTGAAACCCAATAGATAGCTTTATTTTCTCTTTGTTTACTGAAACATTGAATGCATATGTCTTATAACTTTAGAAGTAAAGTATTCTAATGACTTGCTTATGACACCCCATAGAATATATCATGTTTAGTACCTTGGACACTGTAGCTGATTTACTTAAGTCTCTGATAAATTGTATTACTGGTATGCAGACTGGTTAGCACAGTTGGTAAGGTGTTAGGTTTGCATTATCAAATTAAGACTGTCATTGCTTTGAATACCATGTAAGCATGCATCTATTTTACTAGTCTGCATTGTGGTGTGTGGCTCTATAATATGAATGCATATGTCTTTGAACAACAATAGTCAAGTCTTCCAATAGAGTGTTAGTGAAACCCAATAGATAGCTTTATTTTCTCTTTGTTTACTCAAATATTGAATGCATATGTCTTATGACTTTAGTAGTAAAGTTTTCTAATGACTTGCTTATGACACCCCATAGAATATATCATATTTGTACCTTGGACACTGTAGCTTTTTTACTTAATCTCTGATAAATTGCATGACTGGTACGTATAGACTGGTTAGCACAGTAGGTAAGGTGTTGGGTTTGCACTATTAAATTAAGACTGTCAATGGTTTGAATATCATGTAAGCATGTTTCTATTTTACTAGTCTGCATTGTGGTTTGTGGCTCTATAATATGAATGCATATGTCTTTTAACAACAGTAGTCAAGTCTTCCAATGGAGTGTTAGTGAAACACAATAGATAGCTTTATTTTCTCTTTTTTAACTGAAATATTGAATGCATATGTCTTATAACTTTAGTAGTAAAGTATTCTAATGACTTTGCTTTTGACACCACATAGAATATATCATGTTTAGTACCTTGGACACTGTTGCTGATTTACTTCAATTTCTGACAATTGCGGAATTGTTTGCAGACTGTTTGGCACAGTTGGTAAGGTGTTGGGTTTGCAATATCAAATTAAGACTGCCATTGGTTTGAATCCCATGTAAGCATGTTTTTATTTTACTAGTGTGGTTTGTGGCTCTATACAATGTAATGCATATGTATTTTAACAACAATAGTCAAGTCTTCCAATGTATTTGTTAGTGAAACCCAATAGATAGCTTTATTTTATCTTTGTTTATTCAAATATTGAATGCATATGTCTTATAACTTTAGTAGTAAAGTATTTTAATCACTTGCTTATGACACCCCATATAATATATCATGTTTAGTACCTTGGACACTGTATCTTATTTACTTAATCTCTGATAAATTGTGTGGCTGGTATGCAGACTGGTTAGCACAGTAGTTAAGGTGTTGAGCTTGCACTATCATATTAAGACTGTCATTGGTTGGAATCCCATGTAAGCATGTATTTATTTTACAAGTCTGCATTGTGGTTTGTGGATCTATAATATGAATGCATATGTCTTTTAACAACAATAGTCAAGTCTTCCAATGGACTTGTTAGTGAAACCCAATAGATAGCTTTATTTTCTCTTTGTTTACTGAAACATTGAATGCATGTGTCTTATAACTTTAGTAGTAAAGTATTCTAATGACTTGCTTATGACACCCCATAGAATATATCATGTTTAGTACCTTGGACACTGTAGCTGATTTACTTAAGTCTCTGATAAATTGTAATACTGGTATGCAGACTGGTTAGCACAGTCAGTAAGGTGTTAGGTTTGCATTATCAAATTAAGTCTGTCATTGCTTTGAATACAATGTAAGCATGCATCTATATTACTAGTCTGCATTGTGGTTTGTGGCTCTATAATATGAATGCATATGTCTTTGAACAACAATAGTCAAGTCTTCCAATGGAGTGTTAGTGAAACCCAATAGATAGCATTATTTTCTCTTTGTATACTCAAATATTGAATGCATATGTCTTATAACTTTAGTAGTAAAGTTTTCTAATGACTTGCTTATGACACCCCATAGAATATATCATGTTTAGTACCTTGGACACTGTAGCTTATTTACTTAAATATCTGATAAATTGCATGAGTGGTACGTATAGACTGGTTAGCATAGTAGGTAAGGTGTTGGGTTTGCACTATTAAATTAAGACTGTCATTGGTTTGAATACCATGTAAGCATGATTCTACTTTACTAGTCTGCATTGTGGTTTGTGGCTCTATAATATGAATGCATATGTCTTTTAACAACAATAGTCAAGTCTTCCAATGGAGTGTTAGTGAAACCCAATAGATAGCTTTATTTTCTCTTTTTTAACTGAAATATTGAATACATATGTCTTATAACTTTAGTAGTAAAGTATTTTAATGACTTGCTTATGACACCCCATATAATATATCATGTTTAGTACCTTGGACACTGTATCTTATTTACTTAATCTCTGATAAATTGTGTGGCTGGTATGCAGACCGGTTAGCACAGTAGTTAAGGTGTTGGGCTTGCACTATCAAATTAAGACTGTCATTGGTTGGAATCCCATGTAAGCATGTATTTATTTTACAAGTCTGCATTGTGGTTTGTGGCTCTATAATATGAATGCATATGTCTTTTAACAACAATAGTCAAGTATTCCAATGGACTTGTTAGTGAAACCCAATAGATAGATTTATTTTCTCTTTGTTTACTGAAATATTGAATGCATATGTCTTATAATTTTAGTAGTAAAGTATTCTAATGACTTGCTTATGACACCCCATATAATATATCAAGTTTAGTACATTGGACACTGTAGCTTATTTACTTAAATCTCTGATAAATAGCAACTCTAGTATGTTTGGACTGGTTAGCACAGTTGTTAAGGTGCTGGGTTTGCACTATCAAATTAAGATTGTCATTGGTTTGAATCCCATGTAAGCATGTTTCTATTTTACTAGTCTGCATTGTGGTTTGTGGCTCTATAATATGAATGCATATGTCTTTTAACAACAATAGTCAAGTCTTCCAATGGAGTGTTAGTGAAACCCAATAGATAGCTTAATTTTCTCTTTGTTTACTCAAATATTGAATGCATATGTCTTATAACTTTAGTAGTAAAGTATTCTAATGACTTGCTTATGACACCCCATAGAATATATCATGTTTAGTACCTTGGACACTGTAGCTGATTTATTTAAATTTCTGATAAGTGGTGGGGCTCATATGCAGTCTGGTTGGCACAGTTGGTAAGGTGTTGGGTTTGCGCTATCAAATTAAGGCTGCCATTGGTTTGAATCCTATGTAAGCATGTTTTTATTTTACTAGTGTGGGTTGTGGCTCTATACAATGTAATGCATATGTATTTTAACAACAATAGTCAAGTCTTCCAATGTATTTGTTAGTGAATCCCAATAGATAGCTTAATTTTGTCTTTGTTTATTCAAATATTGAATGCACATGTCTTATAATTTTAGAAGTAAAGTATTTTAATGACTTGCTTATGACACCCCATATAATATATCATGTTTAGTACCTTGGACACTGTATATTATTTACTTAAATATCTGATAAATTGCATGAATGGTGTGCATAGACTGGTTAGCACAGTAGGTAAGGTGTTGGGTTTGCACTATCAAATTAAGACTGTCATTGGTTTGAGTCCCATGTAAGCATGTGTTTATTTTACAAGTCTGTATTGTGGTTTGTGGCTCTATAATATGAATGCATATGTCTTTTAACAACAATAGTCAAGTCTTCCAATGGACTTGTTAGTGAAACCCAATAGATAGCTTTATTTTCTCTTTGTTTACTGAAACATTGAATGCATATGTCTTATAACTTTAGTAGTAAAGTATTCTAATGACTTGCTTATGGCACCCCATAGAATATATCATGTTTAGTACCTTGGACACTGTAGCTGATTTACTTAAGTCTCTGATAAATTGTAATACTGGTATGCAGACTGGTTAGCACAGTTGGTAAGGTGTTAGGTTTGCATTATCAAATGAAGACTGTCATTGCTTTGAATACCATGTAAGCATGCATCTATTTTACTAGTCTGCATTGTGGATTGTGGCTCTATAATATGAATGCATAAGTCTTTGAACAACAATAGTCAAGTCTTCCAATTGAGTGTTAGTGAAACCCAATAGATAGCTTTATTTTCTCTTTGTTTTCTCAAATATTGAATGCATGTGTATTATAACTTTAGTAGTAAAGTTTTCTAATGACTTGCTTATGACACCCCATAGAATATATCATGTTTAGTTCCTTGGACGCTGTAGCTTATTTACTTAAATCTCTGATAAATTGCGTGACTGGTATGTATAGACTGGTTAGCACGGTAGGTAAGGTGTTGGGTTTGCACTATTAAATTAAGACTGTCATTGGTTTGAATACTATGTAAGCATGTTTCTATTTTACTAGTCTGCATTGTGGTTTGTGGCTCTATAATATGAATGCATATGTCTTTTAACAACAATAGTCAAGTCTTCCAATGGAGTGTTAGTGAAACCCAATAGATAGCTTTATTTTCTCTTTTTTAACTGAAATATTGAATGCATATGTCTTATAACTTTAGTAGTAAAGTATTCTAATGACTTTGCTTATGACACCACATAGAATATATCATGTTTAGTACCTTGGACACTGTTGCTGATTTACTTAAAATTCTGACAATTGTAGGATTGTATGCAGACTGTTTGGCACAGTTGGTAAAGTGTTGGGTTTGCACTATCAAATTAAGACTGACATTGGATTGAATCCCATGTAAGCATGTTTTTATTTTACTAGTGTGGTTTGTGGCTCTATACAATGTAATGCATATGTATTTTAACAACAATAGTCAAGTCTTCCAATGTATTTGTTAGTGAAACCCAATAGATAGCTTTATTTTATCTTTGTTTATTCAAATATTGAATGCATATGTCTTATAACTTTAGTTGTAAAGTATTTTAATGACTTGCTTATGACACCCCATATAATATATCATGTTTAGTACCTTGGACACTGTATCTTATTTACTTAATCTCTGATAAATTGTGTGACTAGTATGCAGACTGGTTAGCACAGTAGTTAATGTGTTGGGTTTGCACTATCAAATTAAGACTGTCATTGGTTGGAATCCCATGTAAGCATGTATTTATTTTACAAATCTGCATTGTGGTTTGTGGCTCTATAATTTGAATGCATATGTCTTTTAACAACAATAGTCAAGTCTTCCAATGGACTTGTTAGTGAAACCCAATAGATAGCTTTATTTTCTCTTTGTTTACTGAAATATTGAATGCATATGTCTTATAACTTTAGTAGTAAAGTATTCTAATGACTTGCTTATGACACCCCATAGAATATATCATGTTTAGTACATTGGACACTGTAGCTTATTTACTTAAAACTCTGATAAATAGCAACTCTAGTATGTTTGGACTGGTTAGCACAGTTGTTAAGGTGCTTGATTTGCACTATCAAATTAAGATTTCATTGGTTTGAATCCCATGTAAGCATGCTTCTATTTTACTAGTCTGCATTGTGGTTTGTGGCTCTATAATATGAATGCATATGTCTATTAACAACAATAGTCAAGTCTTCCAATGGAGTGTTAGTGAAACCCAATAGATAGCTTTATTTTCTCTTTGTTTACTCAAATATTGAATGCATATGTCTTATAACTTTAGTAGTAAAGTATTCTAATGACTTGCTTATGACACCCCATAGAATATATCTTGTTTAGTACCTTGGACACTGTTGCTGATTTACTTAAATTTCTGATAAGTGGTGGGGCTTGTATGCAGTCTGGTTGGCACAGTTGGTAAGGTGTTGGGTTTGCACTATCAAATTAAGACTGCCATTGGTTTGAATCCTATGTAAGCATGTTTTTATTTTACTAGTGTGGTTTGTGGCTCTATAAAATGTAGTGCATATGTATTTTAACAACAATAGTCAAGTCTTCCAATGTATATGTTAGTTAAACCCAATAGATAGCTTTATTTTATCTTTGTTTACTCAAATATTGCATGCATATGTCTTATAACTTTAGAAGTAAAGTATTTTAATGACTTGCTTATGACACCCTATATAATATATCATGTTTAGTATCTTGGACACTGTAGCTTATTTACTTAAATCTCTAATAAATTGCATGAATGGTATGTATAGACTGGTAGGTAAGGTGTTGGGTTTGAACTATCAAATTAAGACTGTCATTGGTTTGAGTCCCATGTAAGCATGTGTTTATTTTACAAGTCTGTATTGTTGTTTGTGGCTCTATAATATGAATGCATATGTCTTTTAACAACAATAGTCAAGTCTTCCAATGGACTTGTTAGTGAAACCCAATAGATAGCTTTATTTTCTCTTTGTTTACTGAAACATTGAATGCATATGTCTTATAACTTTAGAAGTAAAGTATTCTAATGACTTGCTTATGACACCCCATAGAATATATCATGTTTAGTACCTTGGACACTGTAGCTGATTTACTTAAGTCTCTGATAAATTGTAATACTGGTATGCAGACTGGTTAGCACAGTTGGTAAGGTGTTAGGTTTGCATTATCAAATTAAGACTGTCATTGCTTTGAATACCATGTAAGCATGCATCTATTTTACTAGTCTGCATTGTGGTTTGTGGCTCTATAATATGAATGCATATGTCTTTGAACAACAATAGTCAAGTCTTCCAATGGAGTGTTAGTGAAACCCAATAGATAGCTTTATTTTCTCTTTGTTTACTCAAATATTGAATGCATATGTCTTATGACTTTAGTAGTAAAGTTTTCTAATGACTTGCTTATGACACCCCATAGAATATATCATATTTGTACCTTGGACACTGTAGCTTTTTTACTTAATCTCTGATAAATTGCATGACTGGTACGTATAGACTGGTTAGCACAGTAGGTAAGGTGTTGGGTTTGCACTATTAAATTAAGACTGTCAATGGTTTGAATATCATGTAAGCATGTTTCTATTTTACTAGTCTGCATTGTGGTTTGTGGCTCTATAATATGAATGCATATGTCTTTTAACAACAGTAGTCAAGTCTTCCAATGGAGTGTTAGTGAAACACAATAGATAGCTTTATTTTCTCTTTTTTAACTGAAATATTGAATGCATATGTCTTATAACTTTAGTAGTAAAGTATTCTAATGACTTTGCTTTTGACACCACATAGAATATATCATGTTTAGTACCTTGGACACTGTTGCTGATTTACTTCAATTTCTGACAATTGCGGAATTGTTTGCAGACTGTTTGGCACAGTTGGTAAGGTGTTGGGTTTGCACTATCAAATTAAGACTGCCATTGGTTTGAATCCCATGTAAGCATGTTTTTATTTTACTAGTGTGGTTTGTGGCTCTATACAATGTAATGCATATGTATTTTAACAACAATAGTCAAGTCTTCCAATGTATTTGTTAGTGAAACCCAATAGATAGCTTTATTTTATCTTTGTTTATTCAAATATTGAATGCATATGTCTTATAACTTTAGTAGTAAAGTATTTTAATCACTTGCTTATGACACCCCATATAATATATCATGTTTAGTACCTTGGACACTGTATCTTATTTACTTAATCTCTGATAAATTGTGTGGCTGGTATGCCGACTGGTTAGCACAGTAGTTAAGGTGTTGGGCTTGCACTATCATATTAAGACTGTCATTGGTTGGAATCCCATGTAAGCATGTATTTATTTTACAAGTCTGCATTGTGGTTTGTGGATCTATAATATGAATGCATATGTCTTTTAACAACAATAGTCAAGTCTTCCAATGGACTTGTTAGTGAAACCCAATAGATAGCTTTATTTTCTCTTTGTTTACTGAAACATTGAATGCATGTGTCTTATAACTTTAGTAGTAAAGTATTCTAATGACTTGCTTATGACACCCCATAGAATATATCATGTTTAGTACCTTGGACACTGTAGCTGATTTACTTAAGTCTCTGATAAATTGTAATACTGGTATGCAGACTGGTTAGCACAGTCAGTAAGGTGTTAGGTTTGCATTATCAAATTAAGTCTGTCATTGCTTTGAAAACAATGTAAGCATGCATCTATATTACTAGTCTGCATTGTGGTTTGTGGCTCTATAATATGAATGCATATGTCTTTGAACAACAATAGTCAAGTCTTCCAATGGAGTGTTAGTGAAACCCAATAGATAGCATTATTTTCTCTTTGTATACTCAAATATTGAATGCATATGTCTTATAACTTTAGTAGTAAAGTTTTCTAATGACTTGCTTATGACACCCCATAGAATATATCATGTTTAGTACCTTGGACACTGTAGCTTATTTACTTAAATCTCTGATAAATTGCATGAGTGGTACGTATAGACTGGTTAGCATAGTAGGTAAGGTGTTGGGTTTGCACTATTAAATTAAAACTGTCATTGGTTTGAATACCATGTAAGCATGATTCTATTTTACTAGTCTGCATTGTGGTTTGTGGCTCTATAATATGAATGCATATGTCTTTTAACAACAATAGTCAAGTCTTCCAATGGAGTGTTAGTGAAACCCAATAGATAGCTTTATTTTCTCTTTTTTAACTGAAATATTGAATACATATGTCTTATAACTTTAGTAGTAAAGTATTTTAATGACTTGCTTATGACACCCCATATAATATATCATGTTTAGTACCTTGGACACTGTATCTTATTTACTTAATCTCTGATAAATTGTGTGGCTGGTATGCCGACTGGTTAGCACAGTAGTTAAGGTGTTGGGCTTGCACTATCAAATTAAGACTGTCATTGGTTGGAATCCCATGTAAGCATGTATTTATTTTACAAGTCTGCATTGTGGTTTGTGGCTCTATAATATGAATGCATATGTCTTTTAACAACAATAGTCAAGTATTCCAATGGACTTGTTAGTGAAACCCAATAGATAGATTTATTTTCTCTTTGTTTACTGAAATATTGAATGCATATGTCTTATAATTTTAGTAGTAAAGTATTCTAATGACTTGCTTATGACACCCCATATAATATATCAAGTTTAGTACATTGGACACTGTAGCTTATTTACTTAAATCTCTGATAAATAGCAACTCTAGTATGTTTGGACTGGTTAGCACAGTTGTTAAGGTGCTGGGTTTGCACTATCAAATTAAGATTGTCATTGGTTTGAATCCCATGTAAGCATGTTTCTATTTTACTAGTCTGCATTGTGGTTTGTGGCTCTATAATATGAATGCATATGTCTTTTAACAACAATAGTCAAGTCTTCCAATGGAGTGTTAGTGAAACCCAATAGATAGCTTAATTTTCTCTTTGTTTACTCAAATATTGAATGCATATGTCTTATAACTTTAGTAGTAAAGTATTCTAATGACTTGCTTATGACACCCCATAGAATATATCATGTTTAGTACCTTGGACACTGTAGCTGATTTATTTAAATTTCTGATAAGTGGTGGGGCTCATATGCAGTCTGGTTGGCACAGTTGGTAAGGTGTTGGGTTTGCGCTATCAAATTAAGGCTGCCATTGGTTTGAATCCTATGTAAGCATGTTTTTATTTTACTAGTGTGGGTTGTGGCTCTATACAATGTAATGCATATGTATTTTAACAACAATAGTCAAGTCTTCCAATGTATATGTTAGTGAATCCCAATAGATAGCTTAATTTTGTCTTTGTTTATTCAAATATTGCATGCACATGTCTTATAATTTTAGAAGTAAAGTATTTTAATGACTTGCTTATGACACCCCATATAATATATCATGTTTAGTACCTTGGACACTGTATATTATTTACTTAAATATCTGATAAATTGCATGAATGGTGTGAATAGACTGGTTAGCACAGTAGGTAAGGTGTTGGGTTTGCACTATCAAATTAAGACTGTCATTGGTTTGAGTCCCATGTAAGCATGTGTTTATTTTTCAAGTCTGTATTGTGGTTTGTGGCTCTATAATATGAATGCATATGTCTTTTAACAACAATAGTCAAGTCTTCCAATGGACTTGTTAGTGAAACCCAATAGATAGCTTTATTTTCTCTTTGTTTACTGAAACATTGAATGCATATGTCTTATAACTTTAGTAGTAAAGTATTCTAATGACTTGCTTATGGCACCCCATAGAATATATCATGTTTAGTACCTTGGACACTGTAGCTGATTTACTTAAGTCTCTGATAAATTGTAATACTGGTATGCAGACTGGTTAGCACAGTTGGTAAGGTGTTAGGTTTGCATTATCAAATTAAGACTGTCATTGCTTTGAATACCATGTAAGCATGCATCTATTTTACTAGTCTGCATTGTGGATTGTGGCTCTATAATATGAATGCATAAGTCTTTGAACAACAATAGTCAAGTCTTCCAATGGAGTGTTAGTGAAACCCAATAGATAGCTTTATTTTCTCTTTGTTTACTCAAATATTGAATGCATTTGTCTTATAACTTTAGTAGTAAAGTTTTCTGACGACTTGCTTATGACACCTCATAGAATATATCATATTTAGTACCTTGGACACTGTAGCTTTTTTACTTAATCTCTGATAAATTGCATGACTGGTACATAAAGACTGGTTAGCACAGTAGGTAAGGTGTTGGGTTTGCACTATTAAATTAAGACTGTCAATGGTTTGAATATCATGTAAGCATGTTTCTATTTTACTAGTCTGCATTGTAGTTTGTGGCTCTATAATATGAATGCATATGTCTTTTAACAACAATAGTCAAGTCTTCCAATGGAGTGTTAGTGAAACCCAATAGATAGCTTTATTTTCTCTTTTTTAACTGAAATATTGAATGCATATGTCTTATAACTTTAGTAGTAAAGTATTCTAATGACTTTGCTTTTGACACCACATAGAATATATCATGTTTAGTACCTTGGACACTGTTGCTGATTTACTTAAATTTCTGACAATTGCGGAATTGTTTGCAGACTGTTTGGCACAGTTGGTAAGGTGTTGGGTTTGCACCATCAAATTAAGACTGCCATTGGTTTGAATCCCATGTAAGCATGTTTTTATTTTACTAGTGTGGTTTGTGGCTCTATACAATGTAATGCATATGTATTTTAACAACAATAGTCAAGTCTTCCAATGTATTTGTTAGTGAAACCCAATAGATAGCTTTATTTTATCTTTGTTTATTCAAATATTGAATGCATATGTCTTATAACTTTAGTAGTAAAGTATTTTAATCACTTGCTTATGACACCCCATATAATATATCATGTTTAGTACCTTGGACACTGTATCTTATTTACTTAATCTCTGATAAATTGTGTGGCTGGTATGCAGACTGGTTAGCACAGTAGTTAAGGTGTTGGGCTTGCACTATCAGATTAAGACTGTCATTGGTTGGAATCCCATGTAAGCATGTATTTATTTTACAAGTCTGCATTGTGGTTTGTGGATCTATAATATTAATGCATATGTCTTTTAACAACAATAGTCAAGTCTTCCAATGGACTTGTTAGTGAAACCCAATAGATAGCTTTATTTTCTCTTTGTTTACTGAAACATTGAATGCATGTGTCTTATAACTTTAGTAGTAAAGTATTCTAATGACTTGCTTATGACACCCCATAGAATATATCATGTTTAGTACCTTGGACACTGTAGCTGATTTACTTAAGTCTCTGATAAATTGTAATACTGGTATGCAGACTGGTTAGCACAGTCGGTAAGGTGTTAGGTTTGCATTATCAAATTAAGACTGTCATTGCTTTGAATACCATGTAAGCATGCATTTATTTTACTAGTCTGCATTGTGGCTTGTGGCTCTATAATATGAATGCATATGTCTTTGAACAACAATAGTCAAGTCTTCCAATGGAGTGTTAGTGAAACCCAATAGATAGCTTTATTTTCTCTTTGTTTACTCAAATATTGAATGCATATGTCTTATAACTTTAGTAGTAAAGTTTTCTAATGACTTGCTTATGACACCCCATAGAATATATCATGTTTAGTAGCTTATTTACTTAAATCTCTGATAAATTGCATGACTGGTACGTATGGACTGGTTAGCATAGTAGGTAAGGTGTTGGGTTTGCACTATTAAATTAAGACTGTCATTGGTTTGAATACCATGTAAGCATGTTTCTACTTTACTAGTCTGCATTGTGGTTTGTGGCTCTATAATATGAATTCTGGTACACTACTCAGACCGGCGATTGTGTTGGCATGGGTTTATAGCGCTGTAGCAGCGTGGACAGGTACCTTATCAGCAGAGATTGAGACCCTAGTATGTATATATATAGATATATATATTAAAGATGCTGTCTTAAGATATATATATATATATATATATATATATATAAAACATGCACAAAGAGACATTAGTCTACTGGGTTCTAGAGTCAACGCTATGTCGATTTCTGCTTGACATGTCCTGTAGAATATGCAATGGACAGGTGATTCCGACTTATGAGGCATATGGAAGGCTGAGGATTGTGTGGAGAAGGGGTCTCTGACCTGGTCTCCACAGCTATAGCTGATAATTCTGATCTTTTGTCTTATATTCCTGCAAAGCCTAGGAAAGCACGACATTATCAAATTCAGTCTTTCGATCACAAAGAAACAAGAAAGTCCGAGGTGCGTCCTTTCTTGCCAGAGGCAGGGGCAGAGGAAAGAAGCTGCACAACACAGCTAGTTTCCAGGAACAGAAGTCCTCCCTGGCCTCTACAAAATCCACCGCATGTCGCTGGGGCTCCACAGGCGGAGCTAGGCCCTGTGGGGGCACGTCTTCGTAATTTCAGCCACAAGTGGGTCCCTGGGCAATAGATATTGTGTCTCAGGGATACAAGCTGGACTTTGAGGAGATGCCCCCTCACTGACGGCCCTGCCGGCTTCCCCCCACGAGAGGGAAATAGTGTTAACTGCAATTCACAAATTGTATCTTCAACAGGTGGTGGTCAAGGTTCCCCTCCTTCAACAAGGAGGGGTTATTATTTGACCATGTTGTAGTCCCGAAACCGGATGGTTCGGTCAGACCCATATTGAATTAAAATCCCTGAACATATACCTGAAAAGGTTCAAGTTCAAGATGGAATCGCTAAGAGCGGTCATCGCAAGCCTGAAAGATGGAGATTTTATGGTGTCTCTGGACATAAAGGATGCATACCTTCATGTCCCCATTTATCCACCTCATCAGGCGTACCTCAGATTTGCGGTACAGGATTGTCATTACCAATTTCAGACGTTGCCGTTTGGTCTCTCCACGGCCCCGAGAATCTTCACCAAGGTAATGGCGGAAATGATGGTGCTCCTGCGGAAGCATGGTGTCACAATTATCCCGTACTTGGACGATCTCCTCATAAAAGCAACATCAAGAGAGCAGTTGCTGAACAGCGTATCACTTTCTCTGGAAGTGTAACGGCAACACGGCTGGATTTCCAAATATTCCAAAGTCGCAGTAGGTTCCTACGGCTCATCTGCCTTCCTAGGCATGATTCTAGACACAGACAGGAAAAGGGTTTATCTCCCGATAGAGAGAGCTCAGGAGCTCATGACACTGGTCAGGAACCTATTAAAACCAAAACAGGTGTCAGTGCATCACTGCACTCGAGTCCTGGGAAGGATGGTGGCATCGTACGAGGCCATTCCCTTCGGCAGGTTCCATGCGAGGACCTTTCAATGGGACTTACTGGACAAGTGGTCCGGATCACATCTTCAGATGCATCGGTTAATCACCCTATCCCCCAGGGCCAGGGTGTCTTTCCTGTGGTGGCTACAGAGTGCTCACCTTCTCGAGGGCCGCAGATTCGGCATTCAGGACTGGGTCCTGGTGACCACAGATGCAAGCCTCCGAGGGTGGGGAGCAGTCACACAGGGAAGAGATTTCCAAGGTCTGTGGTCAAGACAGGAGGCTTGCCTTCACATCAACATCCTGGAACTAAGGGCCGTATACAACGCCCTATGTTAAGCGGAGACCCTGCTTCGCGACCAACCGGTTCTGATTCAGTCAGAAGCCACCAGAATTCTTTGCTGGGTGGAGAATCACGTAAGCGCACTGTCAGCAGTGTTCATCCTGGGAGTGGACAACTGGGAAGCAGACTTCCTCAGCAGGCGCGACCTCCACCCGGGAGAGTGGGGACTTCATCAAGAAGTCTTCACGCAGATTGCAAGTCAGTGGGAACTGCCACAGGTGGACATGATGGCATCCCGCCTCAACAAAAAGCTACAGAGGTATTGCGCCAGGTCATGGGACCCTCAGGCGATAGCTGTGGACGCACTGGTGACACCGTGGGTGTTCCAGTCGGTCAATGTATATCCTCCTCTTCCTCTTATACCCATAAGAAAAAGAGGAGTGAGAACAATACTCATTGTTCCGGATTGGCCAAGAAGGACTTGGTATCCAGATCTGCAAGAAATGCTTACAGAGGACCCGTGGCCTCTTCCTCCAGGACTTGTTGCAACAAGGTCAAAGACTTACCGTGGCTGCGTTTGACGGCATGGCGGTTGAACGCCGGATCCTAGCGGAAAAAGGCATTCCAGATGAGGTAATTCCTACGCTGATAAAGGCTAGGAAGGACGTGACAGCTCAACATTATCACCGTATATGGTGAAAATATGTGGCTTGGTGTGAGGCCAGGAATGCCCCTACGGAGAAATTCCAGCTGGGCCGTTTCCTTCACTTCATACGGTCAGGAGTAACTTTGGGCCTAAAATTGGGTTCCATTAAGGTCCAGATTTCGGCCCTATCCATTTTCTTTCAAAAAGAGCTGGCTTCTCTACCTGAAGTTCAGACGTTTGTGAAGGGAGTGCTGCGTATTTAGCCCCCTTTTGTGCCCCCGGTGGCACCTTGGGATCTTAACGTTGTGTTGAGTTTCCTGAAATCCCACTGGTTTGAACCACTCAAAACGGTGGAATTGAAATATCTCACGTGGAAGGTGGTCATGCTACTAGCATTGGCTTCGGCTAGGCATGTGTCAGAATTAGCGGCTTTGTCACATAAAAGCCCCTATCCCGTTTTCCATGCGGATAGAGCAGAATTGCGGACCCGTCCACAATTTCTGCTAAAAGTGGTTTCATCCTTTCATATAAACCAACCTATTGTGGTGCCTGTGGCTACTACTGACTTGGAGGATTCCGAGTTACTTGATGTGGTCAGGGCTTTGAAGGTTTATGTAGCCAGAACGGCTAGGGTCAGGAATACAGAATCTCTGTTTATCCTGTATGCTTCCAACAAGCTTGGTGCTCCTGCTTCAAAGCAAACTATTGCTCGCTGGATTGGTAATACGATTCAGCAGGCTCATTCTGCGGCTGGATTGCCGCTGCCAAAATCAGTTAAGGCCCATTCCACTAGGAAGGTGGGCTCTTCTTGGGCGGCTGCCCGAGGGGTCTCGGCATTACAGCTGTGCCGAGCGGCTACTTGGTCAGGTTCAAACACTTTTGCAAAGTTCTACAAGTTTGATACCCTGGCTGAGGAGGACCTTGTGTTTGCTCATTCGGTGCTGCAGAGTCATCCGCACTCTCCCGCCCGTTTGGGAGCTTTGGCATAATCCCCATGGTCCTTACGGAGTCCCCAGCATCCACTAGGACGTAAGAGAAAATAAGATTTTACTTACCGGTAAATCTATTTCTCGTAGTCCGTAGTGGATGCTGGGCGCCCATCCCAAGTGCGGACTTCTTCTGCAATGCTTGTATATAGTTATTGCTGCAATAAGGGCTATGTTATTGTTGCATCAGGGTTGAACTGATGCTCTGTTGTTGTTCATACTGTTGACTGGGTAAGTTTATCACAAGTTATACGGTGTGATTGGTGTGGCTGGTATGAATCTTACCCTGGATTTCCAAAATCTTTTCCTTGTACTGTCAGCTCTTCCGGGCACAGTTTCTCTAACTGAGGTCTGGAGGAGGGACATAGAGGAAGGAGCCAGAGCACACCAGAATCTATATTCTTTCTTAAAGCGCCCATGTCTCCTGCGGAGCCCGTCTTTTCCCCATGGTCCTTACGGAGTCCCCAGCATCCACTACGGACTACGAGAAATAGATTTACCGGTAAGTAAAATTTTATATATATATATATATATATATATATATATGTGGAGCAATACAGGATAGCGCCTAGGTACGCCCGATAGGACACTTTATAAAATAAAGTTATCAGAATTATTAATTATCCTATTTTATTATAATATGACACACCTCATATGTGAATGAGTGGCAGCTCTCGCACAGTATAAGGATAGAGATCAGAAAATGAAGTAAATAAGAGCGCCTAGTAGTGTTAGTGTGGAAATTTATATAAAAGATAACTTAGCTCAATAAAACTTTCAGCCTGATGATTCTCAGAGGTAAAACATGTAAAAGAGAGATAAAAAGCAACATAGTGTGTACTGTTTTCAAACGTTTTTCAAAGATACAAGCATTAGGAACTTTGCTGGTTCCAATAATTTGATGTAATAAAAACAGTAACAATTTATTAAACAATAATCCTGTCACAACCACAGGTGGTAGATAAAAGCAATTAAAAGAATATATCTCGTCTGATCTTAAATGTAGGTAGCACACGTACAAAATCAAATATTATAAACAGCTTATCTGTCCGCATATGGAAAAACCATAGATAAAGGAAGTATTCAGGCAGATTCTCTATCTGTCCCAACGCGTTTCGTCCTTTGCATGAGGACTTCATGAAGTCCTCATGCAAAGGACGAAACGCGTTGGGACAGGAACTTGATACTTACCCCTTGGACTTCCCATTTGCGGACAGATAAGCTGTTTTTTTATTCTAATCCTGTACGTTTGATACCTGCTATTACAGATAGAGAATCTGCCTGAATACTTCCTTTATCTATGGTTTTTCCATATGCGGACAGATAAGCTGTTTATAATATTTGATTTTGTACGTGTGCTACCTACATTTAAGATCAGACGATATATATTCTTTTAATTGCTTTTATCTACCACCTGTGGTTGTGACAGGATTATTGTTTAATAAATTGTTACTGTTTTTATTACATCAAATTATTGGAACCAGCAAAGTTCCTAATGCTTGTATCTTTGAAAAACTTTTGAAAACAGTACACACTATGTTGCTTTTTATCTCTCTTTTACATGTTTTACCTCTGAGAATCATCAGGCTGAAAGTTTTATTGAGCTAAGTTATCTTTTATATAAATTTCCACACTAACACTACTAGGCGCTCTTATTTACTTCATTTTCTGATATATATATATATATATATATATATATATATATATGTAGAAAGGAAATACGCTTTTATGTGATATTAAAGCTTGTTTGTATTATTATATAGTTTTTGGCTTTTAAATCTATCTTATTTACCTACTGTCTTTTAAACAACACCAGTCGCCGGTACCCTTATTCCCCCACTTTTATATATATATATATATATATATATATTTTGGGTTTTCAGTCATAAGAACAATCAACCTACAAACAAAAAAGGACAGAGTGTCATGAAGTCATTCTGTACACTTTGCAATTCACAATCTATGAGTAATGCAGATGCGAGATACACACCATGGAAACAGTAATATGGAATCACCTGGCACAATCAAAATGTAAATCATTTTCTGAAGCCAAGAGTCATACTTGGAATAATAGAAGCAATATGACATAATTCCATAATAATAGAACTCGATTAGCTATGGATGTCCTGCATTACTTTATAACATTAAACTCCATTAGCACCCATATAAACAGTATAACCGTAAACAATAACATAATAGAGGTGAGGAGATAGAGGAAGAGTACGTAAATAGTGAGGACCACTATTAAAGCGCATAATTGAAAGAGACTCAGGAACAGAAAAAGAGGAGGGGGGGGGGCGGGGGAATACTTCTCTCCATACTAAAGTAATATATGCACCATATATAGTGGATATCAATATACAAGTGGTAGAGAACATGAAGGCTGAGTTACATATAGGAAACCATACATATCCAATTGTTACCAGTCTTGGTTAACTAACAACTGGAGGCTTGATAAACATTCAAGTGTCTAAAATTTGAGATTGTAAGTCAATAGGTCTAGTTTTTATGTAAGGACCCCATTTCTTAAAAAAAACTCTGTCCTCAGAGAACTGTTTGAACAAACATCGTATCTGTCGAAGTACATATTTCTCATTAATAAATCATCAAGATCCCTCAATGTCGGTTTATGACTAACAGTCCAATAATTTATAATCACTTTTTTGGCTATCGTGACTAAAGTTGCCAGAAAAGGAATCAAGTCATGGCGTGAGGGGCCAAGACCCCAGACATCAAAGTTAGCAAATAAGAGTGCAAAGGGATCAAGCGTTACTGTCAATGAGAACGATGTATTTATAAAATGAAGTATCTTATACCAGTATCTTTTAACATATCCATAGGTCCAGAGGTTGTGAAATAGTGTAGCCGAAAAATAACCACATTACGGACAGTGGACAGATTTTTCCTGATTGAAATGACTCCTTTGGCTTTAGGATATATAAGCCCTATATAATGTTTTTATATGTACCTCTTGTAGTATTGTGGATTGAACTGTTCGAAGGACACTGTTATTATATTTAAAGAGAACATCATCCGAAATCATGAGAAGAATTTCTTTGCTCCATGATTCTATGGAAGATTTATGTAATGTACCTATAACTTGTTTCAATAAAGCCAAATATAGATATTTCGGTTTGTATTTATTTTGGGCAAATTGGGAAATGATAGAGGGTAAGGGATTGTAGATATTGGGATACGTAAGCGTTGTGGGAATGGAGAGGACATAATGACTCATTTGCAAAAAAGGAAAATAGAAAAAATTGGGTAGACCATATCGCTCCCTGAGATCCTCAAAAGATAGAATTTTGCCCCCTGGATCAAAGACTTGTGCTATAGCTTTTACACCTTTCAGTCGAAGGCGTTGAAAAACAGGATTTTCAATGCCTGGAGCAAACATGGGGTTTCCCCAGAAAGGTAACCAGTCGGATCTCCGGGGGTTCCTTTTTAGTTTACCATGTACTGACCACCACGCCTCACAAGTATCCCGAAATAATATATTGTTATAAATATGTTTAGGGATATGCGATTTTGGTGTGTGTAATAATGCGCCCGGAGAGAAGGGAGTCAATGAAGCCCAATCCACTGAGAAATCTTGTTCTAAAATCCAGTCCAGAGCATACCGGAATAGCAAGGCTCGAGAATAGTACATAAGATTAGGAAGACCTATTCCACCTGTTTGTTTTGGCAGTTATAGCTTCAATCGTGAAATTCTTGGTTTTTTAGACCTCCAAATAAAGCGTGGTACATAATGTCATAATGTCAATTTAATGGGTAACATTTGCATTATGTACGTCAGTCTCGGAAAAAGCACTGTTTTAATAACTTCTACTCTGCCAAGTAGCGACAAAGGTAAATTGTGCCAAGTATCCAGAGATTTTTCCATAGCAGAAATGCTGGAAGATAATTAAATCTATATAAATTCTCCAATTTGTTGGGAATTTGGACGCCTAGGTATTTAATCTTAGGGTCCATTATTTTTATAGTACAGAGATCATTTAATTCCAGTAAAACGTGGTGGATGGGGGGGTGGGGGGGGTTGGAATTTAACACAAGAAGTTCCGATTTTTTTAAAATTAATTTTATAGCCTGAGAAACGACTAAATTAAGCAATAATATTCAGAGCAATCGGGATAGAGTGCTCAGGATAGGAGAGGAATAGTAGCATATCATCCGCGAACAGGCATACGCGTAGATCTGAGTCCCCCACAAGGATTCCTTGGTAGAGGGGTGACTGCCATAAAGCAATGACCAAGGGTTCTAGTGATATAGCAAATAAAAGTGGGGATAAGAAGCAGCCTTGTCTGGTCCCTCATAATATTAGGAAACTATCTGATATGAGCCCATTACATACTATCCGTGAGGTTGGGTTGGCATACAAAATTTGAAGGAATTAAATGAATTTATCTGGGAAAGAAAATCGCCTTAAGGAATCATATAAATCTTCCCAGTGCATTATGTCAAAGGCCTTTTCGGCATCCAAAGAAAGTATGGCTCTGGGAGCCCCTGACACAGTGCACCAGGAATCACATATCGCAGCTAAAACATGCCGAATATTCGTTACAGAGTTCCTTCCCATAACGAAACACATCTGATCCTGTGCACTATTGAAGGTAAGACAAGCTTCAAATGCTCCGCCAGAATTTTCATTAAAATTTTATAATCGAGATTCAAAAGCGAGATTGGGTGATAGGAGCTGAGATCAGACAGGGCCCTGCCCGGTTTCAGAAGAACCCGCAAGGTGGCTGTGTTGAAATACACTGGGATTTGGCCAGTTGATAGAATGGTATTATCAAGTGTATTGTTTGTCCCTGAAGACGGGGCTAGTTCCCCGAAACGCCGTAGGACTGGATTAAAACTTTTCTATACCATTTATTCTCGACTGCTGAGTGCCGCTGATTTCTTCTTCTACCCTATATATATATATATATATATATATATATAGATATAGATATATAGCTTTTCAATGCAGGCTGCACTCGTATTGAAGACAATAACACAGGTTGATTTCAACGTTTCGAAGTCATTTAATACCTCGTCGTCAGGATACACAAGTGAATACAAGCAGCCCTTAAATAGGGTAAAAAACCACGTGATTTACTGCAGTAGTTCAGGTGCGGTAGGGAATGCAATTAAAATGCATCTCCCCTTCCTCAGCAGCTGTAGATAACAAATACTAGTATGAGGACCAGATAATCCAAAGAAATACATGTGAATTTAACCATTAATGGTATGATGACAATACACAGACCAATGTGATAATAAAAACACTGTGAAGAAAGAAAAAACAAAAAAAGGAAAAAAAAAGGAAAAACGACTGATGCATAATACACTATTGTTCAACTGATATGGCTAATAATTGTATCCTAAAAATACATACAATTAATTTTAATAAAACACTATTTATTAGTATGTTGATTTAAACACAGCTGTGAAAAATGCAATAATAAATATAATAATAAATACAATGGTACTCACTAAAGAAAAGTACTCGCTAAAGAGAACTATACCGAGTAAGACTTGCTTATAACCAATTGTTAATTACTAGTGTAGGTCAACCAATAATTATAGAAAGCAATGTAGACCAAGGGATTAATATAAACCACCCGGGGCCAGGGTACCAAGTTCATGGATCCACTTGCACTCACGCTTTAAGAGAATCATTGATCTGTTACCCCCTCTCAAGGTAGCTGGTACATGGTCAATTATCATATAACATAAAGATGCTATACTATGCCGAGCTTGCATAAAGTGCCGTGCCACTGGTTGGTCACTATGTCCAGAGGCAATTGCCGATCTAATAGAGGACTTATGATTCGCTATTCTCTCCCTAAGTGTCCTGTCGGTTTTCCCAACGTAATTAAGCCTGCATGGACAATAGATCATATATACAATATATCTGGTCGTACAAGTTACTCTATGCTTAATAAAGTACTGTCTGCCACTGTGGGGATGACGAATGGCCCTACATGTAACACAATTAAGGCATTTGAAACATCCTTTCTGGGGGGATAAGAAATGACCAATCTCACTTTGAGAAGATTGTAAATCTGTAATATCCGTACGCATGACCCAATCTCTAATGTTTTTACCACGCGTATAGCAAGGCATAAGTCTCCTATCAGATAAATTGAGATCAGGATCACTGCTTACAATGGGCCAAAGATTTTTAGTGGTTTTAATAATGTCCCCACTAGCTACATTATAATGATTAACCCATGGCAAATATTTGTTGTCAGTGGACTTATTCTTCCTGACAAGTAATTGCTCTCTAGATAATTTCATGGCTTTCTCTTTCGCTTTTATTAGGGAATCATAATTGTAGTCTCTTTCCACAAAGTTCTGAATCATGCTATCAATATGGACAATAGCGGTTTCCTTAGTGCTACATGTACGCACGGCTCGCAGAAATTGGGAGTAAGGTAATCCAAACTTCATACTAGCTGGGTGAAAGCTACTAGCATGTAACATAGTGTTTCAATCTGTGTCTTTTTTATATAATTCTGTATAAATTATATTATCTATTAAAGTAACTTTGACATCCAGATAGTTCACAGTATGTACATCCATGTTATAAGTACATTTCACCGGGTGTTCAGAAGCATTATGTTGTTGCATGAGAGACTCGAACCTTTGTTCCGTGTCGGTCCACACTACGAATAGATCATCTATATATCTTTCATATATATAGATGTTGGTGTTAAAAGCAGGGTTATTAAAGAATATATCCTGTTCAGTATGAAACATATAGGCATTGGCGTACGATGGGGCCACAGGGGACCCCATCGCACAGCCAGATACCTGAAGATAAAATCTACCATCATACATGAAGTAGTTACAGGTAAGCACCATCTCAAGTAGCTGTAAGAAAAAATCAATTTGAGGGCCCTGATACAAGGTATTATTAGTAATTAATTTGCGTACTGCTAGCAAACCCTGAGAGTTCGGTATAACCGTATATAAGCTTGAAATGTCTATACTGCAAAATCTGCTATTACTCGGTACCTGCTTCACTTCATCTAGTTTAATCAAAAATGCTGTAGTGTCCAACAGGTATCTAGGATGATTATTTATGCACGGTTGTAATATCGCATCAAGATACGTAGATAGCCGTTGAAAGAGGCCATTACGAGCAAATATTATCGGTCTACCTGGTGGACACTGTAGCGACTTGTGGATCTTGAGATTGGGTCATGCGTACGGATATTACAGATTTACAATCTTTCCAAAGTGAGATTGGTCATTTCTTATCCCCCCAAAAAGGATGTTTCAAATGCCTTAATTGTGTTACATGTAGGGCCATGATAGTGGGACGGTCTTTTCGTCATCCCCACAGTGGCAGACAGTACTTTATTAAGTATAGAGTAACTTGTACGACTAGATATATTGTATATATGATCTATTGTCCATGCGGGCTTAATTACGTTGGGAAAACCGACAGGACACTTAGGGAGAGAATAGCGAATCATAAGTCCTCTATTAGATCGGCAATTGCCTCTGGCCATAGTGACCAACCAGTGGCACTGCATTTTATGCACGCTCGGCATATTATAGCATCTTTACGTTATATGATAATTGACCATGTACCAGCTACCTTGAGAGGGGGTAACAGATCAATGATTCTCTTAAAGCGTGAGTGCAAGTGGATCCATGAACTTGGTACCCTGGCCCCGGGTGGTTTATATTAATCCCTGGGTCTACATTGCTTTCTATAATTATTGGTTGACCTACACTAGTAATTAACAATTGGTTATAAGCAAGTCTTACTCGGTATAGTTCTCTTTAGCGAGTACTTTTCTTTAGTGAGTACCATTGTATTTATTATTATATTTATTATTGCATTTTTCACAGCTGTGTTTAAATCAACATACTAATAAATAGTGTTTTATTAAAATTAATTGTATGTATTTTTAGGATACAATTATTAGCCATATCAGTTGAACAATAGTGTATTATGCATCAGTCGTATTTCCTTTTTTTCCCTTTTTCTGTTTTTTCTTTCTTCACAGTGTTTTTATTATCACATTGGTCTGTGTATTGTCATCATACCATTAATGGTTAAATTCACATGTATTTCTTTGGATTATCTGGTCCTGATACTAGTATTTGTTATCTACAGCTGCTGAGGAGGGGGAGATGCATTTTAATTGCATTCCCTACCGCACCTGAACAACTGCAGTAAATCACGTGGTTTTTTACCCTATTTAAGGGCTGCTTGTATTCACTTGTGTATCCTGACGATGAGGTATTAAATGACTTCGAAACGTTGAAATCAACCTGTGTTATTGTCTTCAATCCAAAAGCCGCCTGCATTGAAAAGCTATCATATGGTTAACCACGCCAGGTTTCCCAGGGAGGGCACCGGGACTTTTCAACATTTAATTGGGAGTGCTGCCTGAATACAGTTGTCTACATACATACATATATATATATATATATATATATATATATATATATATATTATGGTATACCAGTCTCTCTATGAGTGCCGTTCTGCCTCCAGACAGGCATTTTTCCTGAACCCCTAAAGGAAGCAATTGTTAGACCGCTTCTTAAAAAACCTAATTTAGATCCCGACTGCATGACCAACTACAGACCGGTATCAAACCTTCCTTTCCTAGGAAAGGTTATTGAGAAAGTCGTTGCAAATCAACTGGAAACCCGCCTGACAAGCCATGATATTTATGATCCATTTCAATCAGGATTCAGGAGAAGACATAGCACTGAAACAGCCCTGGTGTGTGTGTTAAATGATCATCTGATGGCAAAAGACAGAGGTGACTGTTCAATATTAATCCTTCTGGATCTCTCGGCAGCATTTGATACCGTGGACCATGGGCTTCTGATTGAGCGACTGATACATTTCTGTGGTCTGGATGGCACAGTCCTAAGCTGGTTCAAATCATTTCTCACAGGCAGGTCACAGAGAGTATCATCTGGATTATACTCATCACCACCAATGCCATTGCCATGTGGTGTCCCTCAAGGTTCTATACTATCCCCCATGCTTTTTGCAGTATACATGCTCCCATTGGGTGAAATAATCAGGCGCCATGGCCTGGTCTACCACTGCTATGCAGATGATACACAACTGTACTTGTCCTTTGCTCCGGGCACTGATAACCCAATAGCAACCCTAAATGGCTGTCTAGCTGAACTACAGGAGTGGATGAGCGCCAGTTGGCTGTGACTGAACCCGGATAAAACAGAGGTCCTTATGATACGACTGCAACATCAAAGGACAAGACTGCAGCATAGCCAACCAACTGGACTTACACTCGGGGATTCAGAATTGCAGACCAGTGATCGTGTGCGGAATCTTGGCGTTGTCCTGGATGGTGGCTTGACACTTAAACATCAGATATCAGCCACAATCAAATCCTCATTCTTTCACCTGAGGAACATAGCCAGAATCAAGCACTTAATTCCCTCAGATGATATGCCAAAAGTCATACATGCATTTGTGTCATCACTACTGTGGAACTACAGGTTCCAGCAGGTCAGTTCTGTTCCAGTTTTCAGTCTACTGCAGCCTGGAGTACACAGTGCTTCAGCTAACTCACAGCTGATCTGAACACCCAATCCAGCGGGGTGTGTTCTCACAGATGCAACATCCAATCATCACAGACCAAGGGGTATAAACTCCAGTTCCTGGCTCAGTCTCATCGCCTTGGACAACACGTCACATTCTGTGAACAGGCGTCTCCTGTTTGCAGTCCTGTCTGCAGAGATACCCCTGTATATTGGACCTGTGGAACTACAGGTCCCAGCAGTTCCAGTTCCGTTCCAGATCCAGTTTCCAGTTCCAGGTTCCAGTCTGCAATCCTTTGTTTCCAGCAATCTCCTATTTCTGGCATCTCCAAGTCATCTCCCTGTTCCAGTGTTCCTGTGGAACTACAAACGCCAGCCACAATCCACCAGCAGTAAGAGACTCTCCTCAGGTGTTTTATCATTATCTACCTGTGCACTAATTATCAGTTACCATCTGTGCATCTCAGCAGTTAACATCTATTTGCTTAGAGACTGTCTCCTGCTTAAGCCCGTTAGGCTATCTGGACTTGTGCTTCATAGAGACTATACAGTTATCAGAGTTCTGTTTTTCCAAAGTTATTTCATCCTGAGTTATACTGAGACTGTGTGCTTTTTACAATTACCGGAGTTCTGTTTGTTTCAATCATAGTTACCAGTGGCTTTTGAATATTTATTTCCTGTTATTTCTGGTTTTGCATTCCACTGCAATTGCATTCCTCTGCACCTGTTATTCAATTGCTTTGTGATCCCTGTGACATAATAAATATCAGCGCCTATGCGCAGGACTATTCTTCGGTCTCCTCGTGTATTACGTCACACCAACACTGACCCACTAGTGCCCCTGCCGGGGACAGACAAAATCAGAATCCTGACAGTTTGTCCAAGGCCTATGGACCCGGACGGTGGTCAGAGTGTGGGGTCAGGGTCACTCCAAAGTTTGGTGTCTACAGCCCAAGGAGGGGTGTCTGTGTCTACAGCCCAAGGAGGGGTATCCAATGTTCAAGCTCTAGTAGGGGCATATGAGACTTCTCAAAAAGGAGTTTCTGATCTGTCAACCCCAGGAGGGGTGCTGGAGAAAACAACCCTGAGAGAGGTGTCTGATTCGTCAACCCCAGGAGGGGTCACCGAAATTTCAGCCCCAAGGGAAGTATCCAGAGCCAGCGTGAGTGCAAGTGGATCCATGAACTAGGTACCGTGGCCCCGGGTGGTTTATATTAATCCCTGGGTCTACATTGCTTTCTATAATTATTGGTTGACCTACACTAGTAATTAACAATTGGTTATAAGCAAGTCTTACTCGGTATAGTTCTCTTTAGCGAGTACTTTTCTTTAGTGAGTACCATTGTATTTATTATTATATTTATTATTGCATTTTTCACAGCTGTGTTTAAATCAACATACTAATAAATAGTGTTTTATTAAAATTAATTGTATGTATTTTTAGGATACAATTATTAGCCATATCAGTTGAACAATAGTGTATTATGCATCAGTCGTATTTCCTTTTTTTCCCTTTTTCTGTTTTTTCTTTCTTCACAGTGTTTTTATTATCACATTGGTCTGTGTATTGTCATCATACCATTAATGGTTAAATTCACATGTATTTCTTTGGATTATCTGGTCCTGATACTAGTATTTGTTATCTACAGCTGCTGAGGAGGGGGAGATGCATTTTAATTGCATTCCCTACCGCACCTGAACAACTGCAGTAAATCACGTGGTTTTTTACCCTATTTAAGGGCTGCTTGTATTCACTTGTGTATCCTGACGACGAGGTATTAAATGACTTCGAAACGTTGAAATCAACCTGTGTTATTGTCTTCAATCCAAAAGCCGCCTGCATTGAAAAGCTATCATATGGTTAACCACGCCAGGTTTCCCAGGGAGGGCACCAGGACTTTTCAACATTTAATTGGGAGTGCTGCCTGAATACAGTTGTCTACATACATACATATATACATATATATATATATATATATATATATATATATATATTATGGTATACCAGTCTCTCTATGAGTGCCGTTCTGCCTCCAGACAGGCATTTTTCCTGAACCCCTAAAGGAAGCAATTGTTAGACCGCTTCTTAAAAAACCTAATTTAGATCCCGACTGCATGACCAACTACAGACCGGTATCAAACCTTCCTTTCCTAGGAAAGGTTATTGAGAAAGTCGTTGCAAATCAACTGGAAACCCGCCTGACAAGCCATGATATTTATGATCCATTTCAATCAGGATTCAGGAGAATACATAGCACTGAAACAGCCCTGGTGTGTGTGTTAAATGATCATCTGATGGCAAAAGACAGAGGTGACTGTTCAATATTAATCCTTCTGGATCTCTCGGCAGCATTTGATACCGTGGACCATGGGCTTCTGATTGAGCGACTGATACATTTCTGTGGTCTGGATGGCACAGTCCTAAGCTGGTTCAAATCATTTCTCACAGGCAGGTCACAGAGAGTATCATCTGGATTATACTCATCACCACCAATGCCATTGCCATGTGGTGTCCCACAAGGTTCTATACTATCCCCCATGCTTTTTGCAGTATACATGCTCCCATTGGGTGAAATAATCAGGCGCCATGGCCTGGTCTACCACTGCTATGCAGATGATACACAACTGTACTTGTCCTTTGCTCCGGGCACTGATAACCCAATAGCAACCCTAAATGGCTGTCTAGCTGAACTACAGGAGTGGATGAGCGCCAGTCATAGGTGTGCGCAGGGGGGGTGCCTGGTGTGCACAGGCACCCCCTAATGTCTGGCACCCCGATCTCACATGCCTGATGCAACGATCGCCGAGCAGGCTGATTACTGTCCCCTCTGTGCTGCACCCTGTCAGGACTGCATTACTGACCAGACGCCTGGGTTAATCAAGAGTGCCACTGACACCAGCTTTCAAACTCCCGGCTCCACCTCCATGTACAAAAACAGCTTGATGTGATTACGTCATGCTGCTCGCATGCCCACCCGTCACACCCGCCACATACACTCCTCTCTCCTTCTATGCTATGCCAACGCCAACCACTGATGAGGAGAGAAGCATGCAGCCAGCATTCCTCTTAGGAAGACAAATTCAATACTGGCAGGCGGACAGCAGCAGCATTGACACGTCACTCGTTTTCCAGCAGCAGCAGTACTAGTCTTCGACTGTCAGTGTCAGTGAGTGACTGACTTGTAAGTAGGCTGCTGCTGCAGCTTGCAGGGGAAAGACAGGGGGAGCCAGACCAGGCTGAGGAGGAGCAGTGTAACTGCAGTGAGTGCCATCAGGGGTGTTTGTTTGGTGCACACCACAACATCTGGCAATGTATCTGCTTTATTAGGATTGGTACAAAGGTGGATATTTTATATGCGTTGACCATCAATATATGGTGCTAGAAACGCCCAAAAGGCAGTGCTAGACACACCCCTCCGACGGTGCACCCCCTAATAAAATGTGCTGCGCACGCCAGTGGCGCCAGTTGGCTGCGACTGAAGCCGGATAAAACAGAGGTCCTTATGATACGACTGCAACATCAAAGGACAAGACTGCAGCATAGCCAACCAACTGGACTTACACTCGGGGATTCAGAATTGCAGACCAGTGATCGTGTGCGGAATCTTGGCGTTGTCCTGGATGGTGGCTTGACACTTAAACATCAGATATCAGCCACAATCAAATCCTCATTCTTTCACCTGAGGAACATAGCCAGAATCAAGCACTTAATTCCCTCAGATGATATGCCAAAAGTCATACATGCATTTGTGTCAGGAATCTGCATTCTCCGTCGCATCACTACTGTGGAACTACAGGTTCCAGCAGGTCAGTTCTGTTCCAGTTTTCAGTCTACTGCAGCCTGGAGTACACAGTGCTTCAGCTAACTCACAGCTGATCTGAACACCCAATCCAGCGGGGTGTGTTCTCACAGATGCAACATCCAATCATCACAGACCAAGGGGTATAAACTCCAGTTCCTGGCTCAGTCTCATCGCCTTGGACAACACGTCACATTCTGTGAACAGGCGTCTCCTGTTTGCAGTCCTGTCTGCAGAGATACCCCTGTGTATTGGACCTGTGGAACTACAGGTCCCAGCAGTTCCAGTTCCGTTCCAGATCCAGTTTCCAGTTCCAGGTTCCAGTCTGCAATCCTTTGTTTCCAGCAATCTCCTATTTCTGGCATCTCCAAGTCATCTCCCTGTTCCAGTGTTCCTGTGGAACTACAAACGCCAGCCACAATCCACCAGCAGTAAGAGACTCTCCTCAGGTGTTTTATCATTATCTACCTGTGCACTCATTATCAGTTACCATCTGTGCATCTCAGCAGTTAACATCTATTTGCTTAGAGACTGTCTCCTGCTTAAGCCCGTTAGGCTATCTGGACTTGTGCTTCATAGAGACTATACAGTTATCAGAGTTCTGTTTTTCCAAAGTTATTTCATCCTGAGTTATACTGAGACTGTGTGCTTTTTACAATTACCGGAGTTCTGTTTGTTTCAATCATAGTTACCAGTGACTTTTGAATATTTATTTCCTGTTATTTCTGGTTTTGCATTCCACTGCAATTGCATTCCTCTGCACCTGTTATTCAATTGCTTTGTGATCCCTGTGACATAATAAATATCAGCGCCTATGCGCAGGACTATTCTTCGGTCTCCTCGTGTATTACGTCACACCAACACTGACCCACTAGCGCCCCTGCCGGGGACAGACAAAATCAGAATCCTGACAGTTTGTCCAAGGCCCATGGACCCGGACGGTGGTCAGAGTGTGGGGTCAGGGTCACTCCAAAGTTTGGTGTCTACAGCCCAAGGAGGGGCATCTGTGTCTACAGCCCAAGGAGGGGTATCCAATGTTCAAGCTCTAGTAGGGGCATATGAGACTTCTCAAAAAGGAGTTTCTGATCTGTCAACCCCAGGAGGGGTGCTGGAGAAAACAACCCTGAGAGAGGTGTCTGATTCGTCAACCCCAGGAGGGGTCACCGAAATTTCAGCCCCAAGGGAAGTATCCAGAGCCAAGTTCCCAGATGGAAATTTTTGTGCTACAGATGCAGTTATGAACTCCAGTTTGCCGTCTTCAGAGAGCACCACCCTGTTGGCATCCATCATGGACCAGATCCAGGTTGGTCTAACTGAACACTCGGATACCACTCATTCCGGTTCTAACCGGATTCTGACTCCTTCGGTTCCAGCCGATTCCAGTAAGCCTCCTTCGGTTCCAGCCGATTCCAGTAAGACTCCACCGGTTCCAGCCGGTTTAAGCTTTTCCGGACCCAATCCGGTCCCATCCGTCTGTCCGGATCAGCCTCCTTCGGTTCCAGCCAATTCCAGTAAGCCTCCTTCGGTTCCAGCCGATTCCAGTAAGACTCCTCCGGTTCCAGCCGGTTCAAGCTTTTCTGGACCCAGTCCGGTCCCATCCGTCTGTCCAGATCATCCTCCTTCGGTTCCAGCCGATTCCAGTAAGACTCCACTGGTTCCAGCCAGCCTGAGTGGCTCCAATGATGGGCTATCTCCTTCGGTTCCAGCCGATTCCAGCATCTTCGGATCAAATCCGGTCCTATCCGTCAGTCCGAAGACTCCTCCGGTTCCAACCGGTTCAAGCTTTTCTGGACCCAATCCGGTCCCATCCGTCTGTACAGATCAGCCTCCTTCAGTTCAAGTCAATTTAAGTAGTCCTGGACAAATCCCGGTTCCATCCGTCTGTCCAAAGTCGCCGTCAGTTCCTACCGATTCCAGTTCCTCCGAACCCGGTGTGGTTCTCTCCAGTGTGTCAAGTAAGGAACTCCTGGCAGTTTTGGAGATGACGTCCTCTCTCCACCCTAGAGTATTTCAAGTTGATTCTACTCCTGCTTGTGAATGCTTATTCCAGTCCTCTACTTTCAAGTGTCCTACAGTGTCTTCTGAGACTTCAATTGACATTCAGCCTTCCAAGTTCCCGCGTGGGTGTTCGGTGCCCACCCATAAAAGGGGGGGTACTGTCAGGAATCTGCATTCTCCGTCGCATCACTACTGTGGAACTACAGGTTCCAGCAGGTCAGTTCTGTTCCAGTTTTCAGTCTACTGCAGCCTGGAGTACACAGTGCTTCAGCTAACTCACAGCTGATCTGAACACCCAATCCAGCGGGGTGTGTTCTCACAGATGCAACATCCAATCATCACAGACCAAGGGGTATAAACTCCAGTTCCTGGCTCAGTCTCATCGCCTTGGACAACACGTCACATTCTGTGAACAGGCGTCTCCTGTTTGCAGTCCTGTCTGCAGAGATACCCCTGTGTATTGGACCTGTGGAACTACAGGTCCCAGCAGTTCCAGTTCCGTTCCAGATCCAGTTTCCAGTTCCAGGTTCCAGTCTGCAATCCTTTGTTTCCAGCAATCTCCTATTTCTGGCATCTCCAAGTCATCTCCCTGTTCCAGTGTTCCTGTGGAACTACAAATGCCAGCCACAATCCACCAGCAGTAAGAGACTCTCCTCAGGTGTTTTATCATTATCTACCTGTGCACTCATTATCAGTTACCATCTGTGCATCTCAGCAGTTAACATCTATTTGCTTAGAGACTGTCTCCTGCTTAAGCCCGTTAGGCTATCTGGACTTGTGCTTCATAGAGACTATACAGTTATTAGAGTTCTGTTTTTCCAAAGTTAATTCATCCTGAGTTATACTGAGACTGTGTGCTTTTTACAATTACCGGAGTTCTGTTTGTTTCAATCATAGTTACCAGTGACTTTTGAATATTTATTTCCTGTTATTTCTGGTTTTGCATTCCACTGCAATTGCATTCCACTGCACCTGTTATTCAATTGCTTTGTGATCCCTGTGACATAATAAATATCAGCGCCTATGCGCAGGACTATTCTTCGGTCTCCTCGTGTATTACGTCACACCAACACTGACCCACTAGTGCCCCCACCGGGGACAGACAAAATCAGAATCCTGACAATTTGTATCATCTCGTTTAGACTACTGTAATGCCCTCTACCTTGGTCTACCAGCAAAAGAATTGCAGCGCTTACAGCTGGTGCAAAACACAGCTGCCAGGCTAATAACCAACCAGCCCCGTTCTAGCCACATAACACCCATCCTCTACTCCCTTCACTGGCTGCCTGTACGATGGCAAATTATCTTCAAGATTGGCTTACTGAGTGTCAAAGCATTACATGACCAAGGCCCAAGGTACCTGAAACAGCTTCTGACCCCATATTGCCCCACTCGATTACTGCGATCTGTAGATGAAGGACTTTTAGCAGTACCTAGAATCTACCGTAATTCATCTGGGGGTCGAGCTTTTAGTCATGCGGCTCCGACTCTATGGAACTCACTTCCCCACACAGTGCGAGAGGCCCCAACTATAGAATCCTTCAAAAGTAGGCTCAAGACTTTTCTGTTTACTCAAGCATTTCCATAATGTCCCTTTTAGTATCTTCATGCTTCTGTATTTTATGAAAATGTACTTCATTATTTTCTGTACTATATTATGCTATGTATCTGTTAAGCGCCTTGAGTCCTATTGGAGAAAGAGCGCTATATAAATAAAATTATTATTATTATTATTATTATTATTATTATTGTGTGTGTGTGTGTGTGTGTGTGTCAATTGTGGTAGAAGTAAGTCTGTCCAGAAGTCGGGCTCAGATCTTACATGCAGGGATGGTGCTGAATATAGGGGGTCATTCCGAGTTGTTCGCTCGGTTAATTTTTTCGCATCGCAGCGATTTTCCGCTTAGTGCGCATGCGCAATGTCCGCACTGCGACTGCGCCAAGTAAATTTGCTATGCAGTTAGGTATTTTACTCACGGTTTTTTCTTTGTTCTGGTGATCGTAATGTGATTGACAGGAAGTGGGTGTTTCTGGGCGGAAACAGGCCGTTTAATGGGCGTGTGGGAAAAAACGCTACAGTTTCTGGGAAAAACGCGGGAGTGGCTGGAGAAATGGAGGAGTGTCTGGGCGAACGCTGGGTGTGTTTGTGACGTCAAACCAGGAATGACAAGCACTGAACTGATCGCAGATGCAGAGTAATTCTCGAGCTACTCAGAAACTGCACAGAGATGGCTTTTCGCAATATTGCGAATCTTTCGTACGCAATTTTAAGAAGCTAAGATTCACTCCCAGTAGGCGGCGGCTTAGCGTGTGTAAAGCTGCTAAAAGCAGCTTGCGAGCGAACAACTCGGAATGAGGGCCATAATGTCTCATATAAGTCTCTCAGGACTATGGCTATTTGCGCATTTGATGAGGTCAGAGAACCATTTGCCTGGTTTAGGTGGTGAATAGTAGACGAAGCTCTTGGCCCTTAAGTAAATTAGACAATAATTTACCAGACTTATTGCCAAATTTCTGAAATCTGTATCTACCATAGAATGTATAAGAGGTTCCATTTTATTAAACAGACCTACAAAATGCAATTTCGCAGTATGATAAGCCCTGATATTGTTTGGAGTAGAGTGTGATTTATAGGATTGAAAAGCTGTCGAAAGGGACTGATGAGCTATCAAAAAATCTTGTGCACGTTTCTTTTTATGTGATATGCAGTGTGAGAAAATTTCACCCATAATCGTTGCCTTAGAAGCCTGCCAAAAGAGTATAGGGTCAGAGATAGCAGTTTCAGAATGGTTAACCGCTGTTATCAGTGGTTTAGAGGTAGCTTATGATGCCGGACATCGCCAATTAATGAAATCTGACCATTCATGAGCCACATATCATTCAGCCCATATAACTGCATGATCTGATAATGAAATGGGTTCCATTTCCACTTTGGGCAGTTTAGGTAGGAAACAAGAAGACATTAAGATATAATCTATTCTGGACAACGTTCCCTTTGATGCAGATAAACAGGAAAATTCTCTTTCCAGAGGATGTTTCACTCTCCACACATCCAATAATAACAAATGCTTAGCCAATGAGGGTATACCAAATTTGGGGGGTTTTCCTCAAGAGAGCCAAGGAAACTGTCTGTCTAAATGAGGGGCAGAAATAAGATTGAAATCTCCACACAGAATTATAGGAATATCTAAATAAGGAGTTAGAAGCGTCACTATATTCTGGAGGAAGGATTTAGAATAAACTACCAGGGCATACACATTTAACCATATAAATCGCTGGCGATCATATTGAATACGACGTAGAACATATCTACCTAAGCAGTCAGCAACAATATCAGAGACCTCAAGTTGCAGACGATTCGTAGCCAATATAACAAACCCACGAGCTTTGGAGTTACAAGACGCTGAGGCAAGCACTCGCCACTAAGTATATCAAGCTTCAAAACTTCACTTTGGGTGAGATGTGATTCCTGCAGGAATACAATGTCTAAGTGGAGCTTGTGTAGATACATCAGGATACATTTAAGATTTTTGGGGGAATTGATACCCCCTAAGTTCCAGCTAGCAAACTTAATGGACATCCCAAGTTACTTTCACTGTATCATAAAATCTCAACCACATACTGTATAAAGAGCCATCGATATCTTAACAGTGCCATACCTGGAAATACAGTTATCAATTTGGAGACATAAGGGGAGAGACAGTATAGGAAGAGACAGCGAAAATCTCCAGCACCAACGTGGAACACATAAAAACAAACAAACAAGCAAATAAAAATAAACAAGACACAGATAGACATCGTTATATAGAGATGACTTCCATCGGAAAGAACGTCTGATATAAAACATATCAATAAACATCTAAACAGAATGCTCGCTCCTAAACAATCGCACTCAAGTATCATTAAACAATAAAATAATTCTATGAGCTGTCAGGCATCAGGTGAAAAGAAAGCTCAAAAGTAGGGTGTAATGTCAGCCGGAGACATGTAAGAAGAGGGGAGGGGGGGGGGGGGGAAAGGATGGGGACGGATCTTTTATCATCCAGAGACATGAGAACATAATATACAGTATGTCAACAAGGAAAAGTCTCGTCCTGGGTAGCTAAAACAAACAATTGTAACAAGAATATTGTAAGATGATAAGTATGAAATCCAGGTGCAGTAAAGCATCTGCATGCTCATTATCAATCACAATCGGACATCACTGCGGCATGGGACAAGACTCCCGCTTCTTCCAAGAGGAAAGCTTCGCCATCAGCCACAGACAGAAAGTCCTTGTCAGACTAGGTTTTGTCTGTGTCCCCGGAGGGGGCGCTAGTGGGTCAGTGGGGGTAGGAGGGAGAAAGTGAGGAGGCTGGATTAAGTTTCTGCGCATGGGCGCAATGATGTTTATTAACACAAAGTTCACAAAAGGCAGCAGAAATAAACAATAAGGAATGCAATGTCAATGGTACAGCGTGGGAGCTGAAAGTCTATGGCAACAGAGATTATGATAATGGATGAATGATAACTGATGAATGATTACTGATGAATGATAACTTGATAGAAGATAATCTGGTATGGGAACCAGAGCAGTTTAAAACATGGAACCAGCAGAGATGGTAACAAATGGCAAACCTGGTAGCAGAGGCAGGAGACTGGCAATGTTCACAGTGCAGGTGATGAGGCACAGGCAGCAAGCAAGCTGCATCACAGGTGAGGAGATGGAATGCACCTGGAGCGAGTCTCTACTGCTAGGCTGAAGCACACTGAGTTGGTGATTAGTGTGAAGCCTGTAAACAGAAGCAGGTAATGCTGAGGCTTGTAGTTCCACGGAGCTGTAGAGGATACCTGGAGCAGAAAGTCACAGGTAGGTAACCAGGAACATGGAGGTATAGGCAGGTAACCAGGAACACGGAGGAACAGGTACCAGATCCAGACACATGGGTCGCAGGAGTGACACAAAGTTCAGGATGCCTGCAGACTGATCCTGCAGCTCCTGATATACCCCCTGATGTGCAGTCATTGGTGGGAGTGAGGAAAGTAGGTGCGGCCAAGCACCGGATTGGCCGCCGTGCTCTGACCGATGGAGACTGTCATGGCGGCGCCCATGCCGCGGCCTAGTGGGAACGCGGCGTGCTACACGCCCGCTGTCACAGGAGCGCTCCCAGGCCCAGGATGACGTCCGATGGCAGAGGTGCGGATGACAGTGGAACGCAGGGACCCTGGACGGAGTCCGCACCGGCGGACAGATGCGACCGTGGTGAGTCGATTCCTGACAGTACCCCCCCCTTTAAGGGTGGGCACTGAAAACCCGCGAGGCTTGGAAGGATGAGTGTTATGGAAGACACGGACCAACCTTGGAGCATGGACATCTGACGAATTCACCCAACTTCTCTCCTCTGGACTATAACCGGACCAATCGATAAGATATTGTAGACGACCGTACCGGCAACGGGAATCCAGAATCTTCTCTATCTCGAACTCCACGCCCCGCTGAGTTCGAACTTTGGGGCCGACTGGAAGAGCTCTTTGGAAGTGATTCAGGACTAAAGGTCTGAGGAGAGAGACATGAAAGGCATTAGGTATTCGCAGAGAAGATGGTAACTTAAGCTTGTAGGCCACAGGGTTGATGACTCTTTCAACGGGAAAGGGACCGATGAAACGTGGTGCAAATTTCATCGACGGGACCCTAAGATGAAGGTTCCGGGTAGAAAGCCAAACCTTGTCCCCAGGTTTCAGGCTAGGAACTGCACGTCTTTTGCGGTCAGCAAAGTACTTATACCGGCTGGAGGCCTTCTTGAGAGAAGCATGAATCTTCCTCCAGGTTGAAGAGAACTGACTCAGGGCAGTAGTGGCAGCAGGAACATCAATGTGAGGGAGTTCTTGGAAATCTGGAACACGAGGATGTTGCCCATATACAGCAAAGAACGGAGTTGTGTCAGTAGCAGTGTGATAGCGGAAATTGTGGGCAAATTCGGCCCACGGGAGCAGATCCAACCAGTCATCCGGAGAAGATGAAACATAAAGTCTTAAAAATGTCTCCAATTCCTGATTTACCCTCTCTGTCTGCCCATTCGTCTGAGGGTGGTAAGCTGACGAGAACTTCAGTTTAACTTGCATGGCAGAACAGAGAGCCCTCCAAAACCTCGCTACAAACTGAACACCTCGGTCGGATATTATTTCTGAGGGTAGACCATGTAGACGGAAAATCTCCCGTAGGAAGATTTGGGCGAGTTTTGGGGCAGAAGGGAGACCCTGGAGAGGAACAAAATGGGCCATCTTGGTAAATCTGTCCACCACAACCCAGATGGTATTATATCCTTGAGAAGGAGGAAGGTCGGAGATAAAGTCCATGGACAGGTGTGACCAGGGACGGCTGGGAACAGATAATGGTTGTAACTGACCTGCTGGAGACTGACGAGGAATCTTGTGCTGTGCACACTTAGGACAGGATGCCACGAAATCCTTGATGTCAGCTTTCATCTTTGGCCACCAGTATGTCTCAGAGAGGAACTTGAAAGTTTTCAGGACACCGGGATGTCCAGTGAACTTGGACTGATGGGCCCAAGACAGCAGCTTGGGACGGAGTTCTGGGGAAACAAAAGTCTTACCAGGAGGAGAAGCCGGAGAAACTTGAGATGCAGCAAATACCACTGGACTCAGGATGGAATGCGGAACTGAGTTAGACGTTTCCTCTTCGGACTCCATAGATCGGGATAAGGCGTCAGCTTTAATGTTCTGAGAACCTGGGCGGAAATGAAGCTTAAAATTAAAACGAGAGAAAAACATAGCCCACCGGGACTGGCGAGGATTAAGGCACTGGGCTGCCTTTAAATATAGCAGATTTTTATGATCCGTATAGATGTTGAACGGATATTTGGCCCCTTCCAGGAGATACCTCCATTCCTCGAGGGCCAGCTTAATCGCCAGTAGTTCTTGATCTCCAACGGCATAGTTAGCTTCTGCAGGGAGGAATTTACGAGAATAGAATCCACAGGGGTGGATCTTCCCATCAGTTCCCTTCTGGGAGAGAACCGCTCCAACTCCTACGGTAGAGGCATCCACCTCCAACTCGAACGGCTTGTTTACGTCTGGTTGAGACAGAACTGGAGCAGACATAAAGGCCAGCTTGATCTTTTGGAAGGCCGCTAACGCCTCTTCTGACCAGTTGGAATGATCTGCCCCTTTCCGAGTTAAGTTGGTAATAGGAGCGATGAGAGTTGAGAATCCTCGAATAAATTTCCTATAGTAATTGGCGAATCCCAGGAATCGCTGAATAGACTTGAGAGAATTTGGAATGGACCAATTGGCAATGGCTTCCAACTTTGTCGGGTCCATCTGGAGATCCGATCCGGAAATTATATACCCCTGGAAGGGTATAGAAGAAACTTCAAAGGTACACTTGGATAGTTTTCCGTAGAGCCGGTTCTCACGAAGACGTCGGAGGACTTCACGGACTTGTAGACGATGAGAGGAGAGATCTTGAGAGAAGATGAGGATATCATCCAGATAAACCACAAGGTATTTGTACAGAACATCACGGAAGATTTCGTTCACGAAGTGCTGGAACACTGCTGGGGCATTACTCAACCCGAATGGCATTACCAGGTACTCGTAATGACCATCTCGAGTATTAAAAGCTGTCTTCCATTCATCACCACTCCGGATTCTGATGAGGTTGTAGGCACCGCGGAGATCTAACTTGGTGAAGATGCGGGCTCCCTTAACTCTGTCAAACAATTCGGTGATGAGTGGTAATGGATAGCTATTTTTGATGGTAATGTCATTGAGACCCCGGTAGTCGATACATGGACGTAATCCTCCATCCTTTTTCTTAACAAAGAAGAAGCCCGCACCAGCGGGTGAAGATGAGGGACGGATGAATCCTTTCTGTAAGTTCTCCCTGATGTAGTCGCTCATCACTTCAGTTTCAGGAACGGACAACGGATAGGTACGCCCCCTAGGTGGTTTCTTGCCTGGAATGAGGTCAATGGGGCAATCCCACTCTCTATGGGGCGGTAAAACATCAGCGGCTTTTTCACTGAAGACGTCAGAGAAATCTTGGTAAGCCGCAGGAAGATTTGACTGAGTTTTGACTTCGGTAGACTTGATAGGACAAACTTGGGCTAAACAGGACTGATGGCAATGTGAACCCCAGGAAGTAAGTTGTAATGTAGACCAATCAATCTGTGGATTATGTAGCTGGAGCCAGGGCATACCTAGAACGATCTCTTGGGTTGCCTGAGGAATAACTAAGAACTTTATTAATTCTGAGTGCAGGAACCCAACTCCCAACACCACTGGTACAGTTTGGTGAGAGATATTCCCCTTGGAGATTCGGCTACCATCCACAGCGGTAATGTAGACTGGGTATGAAAGTTCACAGACTGGCAAACAAAATTTATTTACCGCAGCTTGAGTGATGAAGTTTCCTGCGGCTCCACAGTCCACTAACGCAGATGCAGATTGAAGACCAACCGAAGTTTCTAAAGTCACGGGAAGAATAAGGTCTTGATTTGAAGGAGCTTGACTAGAAGATCCCAACTTGACTCCTCCTTTACAAGTCAGGATCTGGCGTTTCCCGAACGCACTGTACAAGAATTAATCTGGTGACCTGCAGCCGCACAATAAAGACACAGTCTCTCACGAAGTCTTCTTGACCTCTCCTCAGGAGTTAGGCGGGACCTATTTACTTGCATAGGCTCATCAGAAGGTGGAGACTGAATTTGTACAGGAGGTACCATTCTTGACCTGTGCGGCTCACTACGAGCACGTTCACTGTTGCGTTCGCGAATGCGAGAGTCCAACTTGATGCACAGGGAAATTAAATCAGACAATTGCTCAGGGAGATCGCGGGTTGCCAGTTCATCCTTAATCCGATCTGAAAGTCCATGCCAGAAGGCTGCTACCAGGGCTTGATTGTTCCACTGGATCTCTGAGGCTAACGTCTGGAACTGGATGACATATTGGCCCATACTACGGGTACCTTGACGAAGTTGCATAAGATCTGCAGAGGCTGATGTTGCACGACCTGGCTCGTCAAAGATCCGTCTGAAGGTTGACACGAATTCAGCGTAGTTGTTCATCAGCGGATCAGCACGTTCCCACAGAGGAGACACCCAACTCAGGGCAGAACCTGAGAGCAGTGAGATAATGTAGGCAACCTTGGATCTTGGCGTGGGGAAATTGTGTGACAATAATTCGAACTGGATTTCGCATTGGTTAAGAAACCCGCGACATGACTTTGGGCTGCCATCATACTTGCTAGGCACGGGCAGGTGCAAGCGTGACACTGGAGTTGATGCAGCCGGTATGGAAGAACTCACAGCACTTGCAGGTGCTGGAGTAACCAGAACTGTAGTAGTAGGTACACTAGGCAGGGTTTGCTGTAGTGTATCAATCCGGGAGGACATCCCTTGCAGGAACTGAAACATCTGCTGCTGCACAGCCTCTTGACCGTCCAAACGGGAGACCAGATTTTGTAAGGCCTCTGACCCCACACTCCGACCACCGTCCGAGTCCATCGATCCTGAACTTACTGTCAGACTAGGTTTTGTCTGTGTCCCCAGAGGGGGCGCTAGTGGGTCAGTGGAGGTAGGAGGGAGAAAGTGAGGAGGCTGGATTAAGTTTCTGCGCATGGGCGCAATGATGTTTATTAACACAAAGTTCACAAAAGGCAGCAGAAATAAACAATAAGGAATGCAATGTCAATGGTACAGCGTGGGAGCTGAAAGTCTATGGCAACAGAGATTATGATAATGGATGAATGATAACTGATGAATGATTACTGATGAATGATAACTTGATAGAAGATAATCTGGTATGGGAACCAGAGCAGTTTAAAACATGGAACCAGCAGAGATGGTAACAAATGGCAAACCTGGTAGCAGAGGCAGGAGACTGGCAATGTTCACAGTGCAGGTGATGAGGCACAGGCAGCAAGCAAGCTGCATCACAGGTGAGGAGATGGAATGCACCTGGAGCGAGTCTCTACTGCTAGGCTGAAGCACACTGAGTTGGTGATTAGTGTGAAGCCTGTAAACAGAAGCAGGTAATGCTGAGGCTTGTAGTTCCACGGAGCTGTAGAGGATACCTGGAGCAGAAAGTCACAGGTAGGTAACCAGGAACACGGAGGTATAGGCAGGTAACCAGGAACACGGAGGAACAGGTACCAGATCCAGACACATGGGTCGCAGGAGTGACACAAAGTTCAGGATGCCTGCAGACTGATCCTGCAGCTCCTGATATACCCCCTGATGTGCAGTCATTGGTGGGAGTGAGGAAAGTAGGTGCGGCAAAGCACCGGATTGGCCGCCGTGCTCTGACCGATGGAGACTGTCATGGCGGCGCCCATGCCGCGGCCTAGTGGGAACGCGGCGTGCTACACGCCCGCTGTCACAGGAGCGCTCCCAGGCCCAGGATGACGTCCGATGGCAGAGGTGCGGATGACAGTGGAACGCAGGGACCCTGGACGGAGTCCGCACCGGCGGACAGATGCAACCGTGGTGAGTCGATTCCTGACAGTCCTTAAACAAAGAACCATTATAAAGGCGTTGCCTAGCAGGATACAGTAAACCAAATTTGAAATTTTTCTGGATCAAACGGGAACACAGTGGCGCAATTCCTTCCTCATTTTAGTGAGCTTGGCTGAGTAATCTTGAAATAACAATACTTGTGACCGTCCCACGTCACATTCCTATGTCTACGGGATGCAGACCATAGTAATTCTTTATGCAAGTAGTTGAGGGTTTTAAATATCACTGCCTGGGGTCTGGCTCCCTCATGTGTACATACTGGGCCAACTCTATGAGCCCTTTCTATGACAATATTGGCACATCTATCAGATACATTGAGAAGTTCATGAAGCTTGAATTTAATAAAATTAAATAGTTTTTGCCCCTTCAAAGACTCCGGGAGCCCTATTGTGCGTAAATTATTACGGCACGATCTGTTTTCAAGATCTTGGATCTTATTGTGCAGCTGATGCAGATCCTTAGTTTGTCAGCTGACAGTCTGTTTCAGGTCAGCTACATCAGCAAAAGTTTCACCTACTCTGTGTCCCGTATCTAGAACATGCTGGGTAAGTTGAGACAGTTGTTTATTAATGTCCGCCGTTTGAGCTTTAAGGAGGGAACCAATAGCAGTACGTATAGCGCTTACCATATCTCTGTAGGTTACAGGTGCTTTAGGTGCGGTATTGCCACATCAGAAGAAGCTGGAGAGCCGGGCAAAGAACCTCCGTCAGAAACTGAGCATGTCTCAGCGGGAGAGAAACAGTCCCGCTGTGGCAGAGGAGCAGGGGCAGCGTGAGAGGCAGTGGAGCTAGCATCCGGCACCATCTTGTTTCAGTACGGCGCCACTCCTTCTCCTTTTGTGGTCTGCTTTTCCCCCCAGGCATTAGTGTGAGAAACCTGTCCATGCAGTGGACAGCAGCGCCGACAAAAACGTGAGCTAACAAGCTCAGTATGGAGGCAAAGAGTGCCGTGAAATCACGGTTTGAGTGCGGGTGTTAGTGGAGCTCTCTACATCAGCTGCCGCTCGGGAAGCAGCCAGAACCGGAAGTCTTGAGATGTGTGGTTTATTGGACACAGTCCATCACCACATTACGCCACCACAAGAGGGTCCAGTACAAAGATTCCTTGCTATGAACATAGGGCACGTTCATTAGGTAAGTGTCCTTTTTATGGGATGTGGTATCATTCACCTGAGTCTTGTCAAATAAGATATACAGTAAGAGTGAAGACCTAAAGAATCTTTTTGATGCATGTATCTAATTTTTATGAGGTTAGTTTAAAGGCTCCGATAGGATATACAGAAGAACAGTGTATATCTACGATTGCTACAATCTAGAGATGAGCGGGTTCGGTTTCTCTGAATCCGAACCCGCCAGAACTTCATGTTTTTTTTCACGGGTCCGAGCGACTCGGATCTTCCCGCCTTGCTCGGTTAACCCGAGCGCGCCCGAACGTCATCATGACGCTGTCGGATTCTCGCGAGGCTCGGATTCTATCGCGAGACTCGGATTCTATATAAGGAGCCGCGCGTCGCCGCCATTTTCACACGTGCATTGAGATTGATAGGGAGAGGACGTGGCTGGCGTCCTCTCCGTTTAGAATAGATTAGAGAGACACTTGATTTACTAATTTTGGGGAGCATTAGGAGTACTCAGTACAGTGCAGAGTTTTGCTGATAGTGACCACCAGTTTTATTTATAATCCGTTCTCTGCCTGAAAAAAGCGATACACAGCACACAGTGACTCAGTCACATACCATATCTGTGTGCACTGCTCAGGCTCAGGCCAGTGTGCTGCATCATCTATTATCTATATATAATATTATATATATCTGTCTGACTGCTCAGCTCACACAGCTTATAATTGTGGGGGAGACTGGGGAGCACTACTGCAGTGCCAGTTATAGGTTATAGCAGGAGCCAGGAGTACATAATATATTATATAGTGAGTGACCACCAGACACACAGTGCAGTTTATTTAATATATCCGTTCTCTGCCTGAAAAAAGCGATACACACAGTGACTCAGTCAGTCACATACCATATCTGTGTGCACTGCTCAGGCTCAGGCCAGTGTGCTGCATCATCTATATATATTATATATCTGTCTGACTGCTCAGCTCACACAGCTTATAATTGTGGGGGAGACTGGGGAGCACTACTGCAGTGCCAGTTATAGGTTATAGCAGGAGCCAGGAGTACATAATATTATATTAAAATTAAACAGTGCACACTTTTGCTGCAGGAGTGCCACTGCCAGTGTGACTAGTGACCAGTGACCTGACCACCAGTATATATAATATTAGTAGTATACTATCTCTTTATCAACCAGTCTATATTAGCAGCAGACACAGTACAGTGCGGTAGTTCACGGCTGTGGCTACCTCTGTGTCGGCACTCGGCAGCCCGTCCATAATTGTATATACCACCTAACCGTGGTTTTTTTTTCTTTCTTTATACATACATACTAGTTACGAGTATACTATCTCTTTATCAACCAGTCTATATTAGCAGCAGACACAGTACAGTGCGGTAGTTCACGGCTGTGGCTACCTCTGTGTCGGCACTCGGCAGCCCGTCCATAATTGTATATACCACCTAACCGTGGTTTTTTTTTCTTTCTTTATACATACATACTAGTTACGAGTATACTATCTCTTTATCAACCAGTCTATATATTAGCAGCAGACACAGTACAGTGCGGTAGTTCACGGCTGTGGCTACCTCTGTGTCGGCACTCGGCAGCCCGTCCATAATTGTATATACCACCTAACCGTGGTTTTTTTTTCTTTCTTTATACATACATACTAGTTACGAGTATACTATCTCTTTATCAACCAGTATATATATTAGCAGCAGACACAGTACAGTGCGGTAGTTCACGGCTGTGGCTACCTCTGTGTCGGCACTCGGCAGCCCGTCCATAATTGTATATACCACCTAACCGTGGTTTTTTTTTCTTTCTTTATACATACATACTAGTTACGAGTATACTATCTCTTTATCAACCAGTCTATATTAGCAGCAGACACAGTACAGTGCGGTAGTTCACGGCTGTGGCTACCTCTGTGTCGGCACTCGGCAGCCCGTCCATAATTGTATATACCACCTAACCGTGGTTTTTTTTTTTTTCTTTATACATACATACTAGTTACGAGTATACTATCTCTTTATCAACCAGTCTATATATTAGCAGCAGACACAGTACAGTGCGGTAGTTCACGGCTGTGGCTACCTCTGTGTCGGCACTCGGCAGCCTGTCCATAATTGTATATACCACCTAACCGTGTTTTTTTTTTCTTTCTTTATACATACATACTAGTTACGAGTGTACTATCCCTTTATCAACCAGTCTATATTAGCAGCAGACACAGTACAGTGCGGTAGTTCACGGCTGTGGCTACCTCTGTGTCGGCACTCGGCAGCCCGTCCATAATTGTATATACCACCTAACCGTGGTTTTTTTTTCTTTCTTTATACATACATACTAGTTACGAGTATACTATCTCTTTATCAATCAGTCTATATATTAGCAGCAGACACAGTACAGTGCGGTAGTTCACGGCTGTGGCTACCTCTGTGTCGGCACTCGGCAGCCCGTCCATAATTGTATATACCACCTAACCGTGGTTTTTTTTTCTTTCTTTATACATACATACTAGTTACGAGTATACTATCTCTTTATCAACCAGTCTATATATTAGCAGCAGACACAGTACAGTGCGGTAGTTCACGGCTGTGGCTACCTCTGTGTCGGCACTCGGCAGCCCGTCCATAATTGTATACTAGTATCCAATCCATCCATCTCCATTGTTTACCTGAGGTGCCTTTTAGTTGTGCCTATTAAAATATGGAGAACAAAAATGTTGAGGTTCCAAAATTAGGGAAAGATCAAGATCCACTTCCACCTCGTGCTGAAGCTGCTGCCACTAGTCATGGCCGAGACGATGAAATGCCAGCAACGTCGTCTGCCAAGGCCGATGCCCAATGTCATAGTACAGAGCATGTCAAATCCAAAACACCAAATATCAGTAAAAAAAGGACTCCAAAACCTAAAATAAAATTGTCGGAGGAGAAGCGTAAACTTGCCAATATGCCATTTACCACACGGAGTGGCAAGGAACGGCTGAGGCCCTGGCCTATGTTCATGGCTAGTGGTTCAGCTTCACATGAGGATGGAAGCACTCAGCCTCTCGCTAGAAAAATGAAAAGACTCAAGCTGGCAAAAGCAGCACAGCAAAGAACTGTGCATTCTTCGAAATCCCAAATCCACAAGGAGAGTCCAATTGTGTCGGTTGCGATGCCTGACCTTCCCAACACTGGACGTGAAGAGCATGCGCCTTCCACCATTTGCACGCCCCCTGCAAGTGCTGGAAGGAGCACCCGCAGTCCAGTTCCTGATAGTCAGATTGAAGATGTCAGTGTTGAAGTACACCAGGATGAGGAGGATATGGGTGTTGCTGGCGCTGGGGAGGAAATTGACCAGGAGGATTCTGATGGTGAGGTGGTTTGTTTAAGTCAGGCACCCGGGGAGACACCTGTTGTCCGTGGGAGGAATATGGCCGTTGACATGCCAGGTGAAAATACCAAAAAAATCAGCTCTTCGGTGTGGAGGTATTTCACCAGAAATGCGGACAACAGGTGTCAAGCCGTGTGTTCCCTTTGTCAAGCTGTAATAAGTAGGGGTAAGGACGTTAACCACCTCGGAACATCCTCCCTTATACGTCACCTGCAGCGCATTCATAATAAGTCAGTGACAAGTTCAAAAACTTTGGGTGACAGCGGAAGCAGTCCACTGACCAGTAAATCCCTTCCTCTTGTAACCAAGCTCACGCAAACCACCCCACCAACTCCCTCAGTGTCAATTTCCTCCTTCCCCAGGAATGCCAATAGTCCTGCAGGCCATGTCACTGGCAATTCTGACGAGTCCTCTCCTGCCTGGGATTCCTCCGATGCATCCTTGCGTGTAACGCCTACTGCTGCTGGCGCTGCTGTTGTTGCCGCTGGGAGTCGATGGTCATCCCAGAGGGGAAGTCGTAAGCCCACTTGTACTACTTCCAGTAAGCAATTGACTGTTCAACAGTCCTTTGCGAGGAAGATGAAATATCACAGCAGTCATCCTACTGCAAAGCGGATAACTGAGTCCTTGACAACTATGTTGGTGTTAGACGTGCGTCCGGTATCCGCCGTTAGTTCACAGGGAACTAGACAATTTATTGAGGCAGTGTGCCCCCGTTACCAAATACCATCTAGGTTCCACTTCTCTAGGCAGGCGATACCGAGAATGTACACGGACGTCAGAAAAAGACTCACCAGTGTCCTAAAAAATGCAGTTGTACCCAATGTCCACTTAACCACGGACATGTGGACAAGTGGAGCAGGGCAGGGTCAGGACTATATGACTGTGACAGCCCACTGGGTAGATGTATGGACTCCCGCCGCAAGAACAGCAGCGGCGGCACCAGTAGCAGCATCTCGCAAACGCCAACTCTTTCCTAGGCAGGCTACGCTTTGTATCACCGCTTTCCAGAATACGCACACAGCTGAAAACCTCTTACGGCAACTGAGGAAGATCATCGCGGAATGGCTTACCCCAATTGGACTCTCCTGTGGATTTGTGGCATCGGACAACGCCAGCAATATTGTGTGTGCATTAAATATGGGCAAATTCCAGCATGTCCCATGTTTTGCACATACCTTGAATTTGGTGGTGCAGAATTTTTTAAAAAACGACAGGGGCGTGCAAGAGATGCTGTCGGTGGCCAGAAAAATTGCGGGACACTTTCGGCGTACAGGCACCACGTACAGAAGACTGGAGCACCACCAAAAACTACTGAACCTGCCCTGCCATCATCTGAAGCAAGAAGTGGTAACGAGGTGGAATTCAACCCTCTATATGCTTCAGAGGTTGGAGGAGCAGCAAAAGGCCATTCAAGCCTATACAATTGAGCACGATATAGTAGGTGGAATGCACCTGTCTCAAGTGCAGTGGAGAATGATTTCAACGTTGTGCAAGGTTCTGATGCCCTTTGAACTTGCCACACGTGAAGTCAGTTCAGACACTGCCAGCCTGAGTCAGGTCATTCCCCTCATCAGGCTTTTGCAGAAGAAGCTGGAGGCATTGAAGAAGGAGCTAAAAGGGAGCGATTCCGCTAGGCATGTGGGACTTGTGGATGCAGCCCTTAATTCGCTTAACAAGGATTCACGGGTGGTCAATCTGTTGAAATCAGAGCACTACATTTTGGCCACCGTGCTCGATCCTAGATTTAAAGCCTACCTTGGATCTCTCTTTCCGGCAGACACAGGTCTGCTGGGGTTGAAAGACCTGCTGGTGACAAAATTGTCAAGTCAAGCGGAACGCGACCTGTCAACATCTCCTCCTTCACATTCTCCCGCAACTGGGGGTGCGAGGAAAAGGCTCAGAATTCCGAGCCCACCCGCTGGCGGTGATGCAGGGTCAGTCTGGAGCGACTGCTGATGCTGACATCTGGTCCGGACTGAAGGACCTGACAACGATTACGGACATGTCGTCTACTGTCACTGCATATGATTCTCTCAACATTGATAGAATGGTGGAGGATTATATGAGTGACCGCATCCAAGTAGGCACGTCACACAGTCCGTACTTATACTGGCAGGAAAAAGAGGCAATTTGGAGGCCCTTGCACAAACTGGCTTTATTCTACCTAAGTTGCCCTCCCACAAGTGTGTACTCCGAAAGAGTGTTTAGTGCCGCCGCTCACCTTGTCAGCAATCGGCGTACGAGGTTACATCCAGAAAATGTGGAGAAGATGATGTTCATTAAAATGAATTATAATCAATTCCTCCGCGGAGACATTGACCAGCAGCAATTGCCTCCACAAAGTACACAGGGAGCTGAGATGGTGGATTCCAGTGGGGACGAATTGATAATCTGTGAGGAGGGGGATGTACACGGTGATATATCGGAGGATGATGATGAGGTGGAGATCGTGCCTCTGTAGAGCCAGTTTGTGCAAGGAGCGATTAATTGCTTCTTTTTTGGTGGGGGTCCAAACCAACCCGTCATTTCAGTCACAGTCGTGTGGCAGACCCTGTCACTGAAATGATGGGTTGGTTAAAGTGTGCATGTCCTGTTTTGTTTATACAACATAAGGGTGGGTGGGAGGGCCCAAGGACAATTCCATCTTGCACCTCTTTTTTCTTTTCTTTTTCTTTGCATCATGTGCTGATTGGGGAGGGTTTTTTGGAAGGGACATCCTGCGTGACACTGCAGTGCCACTCCTAGATGGGCCCGGTGTTTGTGTCGGCCACTAGGGTCGCTAATCTTACTCACACAGTCAGCTACCTCATTGCGCCTCTTTTTTTCTTTGCGTCATGTGCTGTTTGGGGAGGCTTTTTTGGAAGGGACATCCTGCGTGACACTGCAGTGCCACTCCTAGATGGGCCCGGTGTTTGTGTCGGCCACTAGGGTCGCTAATCTTACTCACACAGCTACCTCATTGCGCCTCTTTTTTTCTTTGCGTCATGTGCTGTTTGGGGAGGGTTTTTTGGAAGGGACATCCTGCGTGACACTGCAGTGCCACTGCTAGATGGGCCCGGTGTTTGTGTCGGCCACTAGGGTCGCTTATCTTACTCACACAGCGACCTCGGTGCAAATTTTAGGACTAAAAATAATATTGTGAGGTGTGAGGTATTCAGAATAGACTGAAAATGAGTGTAAATTATGGTTTTTGAGGTTAATAATACTTTGGGATCAAAATGACCCCCAAATTCTATGATTTAAGCTGTTTTTTAGTGTTTTTTGAAAAAAACACCCGAATCCAAAACACAGGTTTTGCCAAAACGCGTTCGAACCCAAAACACGGCCGCGGAACCGAACCCAAAACCAAAACACAAAACCCGAAAAATTTCAGGCGCTCATCTCTACTACAATCTTCCTGTTTTCTTTTTCAATCCCTTAGAGAATACAGGATATCTTCACAGAACCTCCTGGGGACTGATAAGAGGGACTATTATACGAATAATATTAGCAGCGTTTGTGTACTGCTATCTTTGGTTTTATACGTAATAAAATGACGTTGGCACCATTAATTGTATTTGTAAATGGGGAATAATCAATTGTATTGGACAAAGATTGAGCCACAAACCTCATTAGTTCTGGGTCACAAATGAGATCTAAATTTACTTGTTTAATTATTGGTCTGGTCCATGGTAAATATTCAGCACTTGACTCGTTGGTCTGCATGAATCTAGTGTTACACATATACGGGTAAATATAATAGCCCGAGACTTGCAGGCATCAGAAACTTCCTTGTGAGTCTGCCCAATGATTTAATGGGGCAGTCATGTAAAAGGCAAAACCAGGTTGGTTTTGCCTTTTTTTAATACCCCTTTAAAACATAAGGCGCACTCCCCGATGCTTGCATTGCGCAGGCTATTACATTTACCATATAGACTTTTTTTTACAGACTTAGTGAGGGCAGTACCAATAGTGCCCCTGAGCAGCAAATACCAGGAGTTTTCATCTGTTGTCAGTATTCTTTAGTCAACAGTTGAGTTCAGTGGTTGTATTTTTAAAGGGTTGAAGTCATAATGCTGACATTCAGTGATTATAGTGTCTACAGTTATGCCAATATCGATCATGTCGAGATCTGCAGAATGTCAATGTTGGCATGTTCACAATGTCGAAATGTGAAATACCAACGGACTGTCAGTGGAGGGTTAATTTTAAGCTATTGAAGGGTTATGGTTAGTCATACGATGGAAGCAGCATAGGATCTGCCAGAAGCCATCAGGGCAGCACCACTAGACCAGGAAGACATGTCTTGAGCCACTGGACACCATACCAAGCAAGTCACCACTAGACCACCAGGTACATTTTGTTGACATTATAATCATGTCAATATGATGAATGTAGACAAAATATATCACATCCCTTTTAAATAACTGTAGTTTGAGTTAGCGATGAGCGGGTTCGGTTCCTCGAGATCCGAACCCCCCCGAACTTCACCCATTTTACACGGTTCTGAGGCAGACTCGGATCCTCCCGCCTTGCTCGGTTAACCCGAGCGTGCCCGAACGTCATCATCCCGCTGTCGGATTCTCGCGAGATTCGTATTCTATATAAGGAGCCGCACGTCGCCACCATTTTTACTCGTGCATTGGAGATGATAGGGAGAGGACGTGCAGCATTCTCTCAGTTTCTGTGTTCAGTGTGCTGCAAATATCTGTGCTCAGTGTGCTGCAAATATCTGTGCTCAGTGTGCTTGCAAATATCTGTGCTCAGTGTGCTGAAAATATCTACGTTCTCTGCCTGAAAAACGCTCCATATCTGTGCTGCATTGTAGTATATAGTAGGACAGTGCAGAATTTTGCTGACCACCAGTATTATATAGCAGTACGGTACAGTAGTCCACTGCTCTACCTACCTCTGTGTCGTCAAGTATACGATCCATCCATACCTGTGGTGCATTTTAGTTGTGCGCAGTATATATAGTAGGAGGACAGTGCAGAATTTTGCTGACCACCAGTATATAATATATAGCAGTACGGTACAGTAGGCCACTGCTCTACCTACCTCTGTGTCGTCAAGTATACTATCCATCCATACCTGTGGTGCATTTTAGTTGTGCGCAGTATATATAGTAGGAGGACAGTGCAGAATTTTGCTGACCACCAGTATATAATATATAGCAGTACGGTACAGTAGGCCACTGCTCTACCTACCTCTGTGTCGTCAAGTATACTATCCATCCATAGCTGTGCTGCATTTTAGTTGTGCGCAGTATATATAGTAGGAGGACAGTGCAGAATTTTGCTGACCACCAGTATATAATATATAGCAGTACGGTACAGTAGGCCACTGCTCTACCTACCTCTGTGTCGTCAAGTATACTATCCATCAATACCTATGGTGCATTTTAGTTGTGCGCAGTATATATAGTAGGAGGACAGTGCAGAATTTTGCTGACCACCAGTATATAATATATAGCAGTACGATATAGTAGGCCACTGCTCTACCTACCTCTGTGTCATCAAGTATACTATCCATCCATACCTGTGCGCAGTATATATAGTAGGAGGACAGTGCAGAATGTTGCTGTGACCACCAGTATATATATAGCAGTACGGTACAGTAGTCCACTGCTCTACCTCTGTGTCGTCAAGTATACTATGCATCCATACCTGTGCTGCATTTTAGTTGTGCGCAGTATATAGTAGGAGGGGACAGTGCAGAATGTTGCTGTGACCACCAGTAAATATATAGCAGTACGGTACAGTAGTTCATTGCTCTACCTCTGTGTCGTCAAGTATACTACAAAAGTTCAGTGAAATGACCCAAAAATCAAAATTAAAAGCGTCTGATGAGAAGCGTAAACTTGCCAATATGCCATTTACGACACGGAGTGGCAAGGAACGGCTGAGGCCCTGGCCTATGTTCATGGCTAGTGGTACAGATTCACATGAGGATGGAAGCACTCATCCTCTCGCTAGAAAACTGCAGTGCCACTCCTAGATGGGCCAGGTGTTTGTGTCGGCCTCTTGGGTCGCTTAGCTTACTCACACAGCTACCTCATTGCACCTCTTTTTTTCTCTGCATCATGTGCTGTTTGGGGACTATTTTTTAAATCTGCCATCCTGTCTGACACTGCAGTGCCACTCCTAGATGGGCCAGGTGTTTGTGTCGGCCACTTGGGTCGCTTAGCTTAGCCATCCAGCGACCTCGGTGCAAATTTTAGGACTAAAAATAATATTGTGAGGTGTGAGGTGTTCAGAATAGACTGGAAATGAGTGGAAATTATGGTTATTGAGGTTAATAATTCTATGGGATCAAAATGACCCCCAAATTCTATGATTTAAGCTGTTTTTGAGGTTTTTTTGTAAAAAAAACACCCGAATCCAAAACACACCCGAATCCGACAAAATATTTTCAGGGAGGTTTTGCCAAAACGCGTCCGAATCCAAAACACGGCCGTGGAACCGAATCCAAAACCAAAACACAAAACCCGAAAAATTTCCGGTGCACATCACTAGTTTGAGTGGATAAATAAAATTCACAAAACACTACAGTTCCTTTAACACGTCAAATAAACTGGATGCAGAAAGCTGTGTTGGTGAACAGAAAATTGACTTACACCCAAAAACTTTTGAGGACCTCAATATATAACTGGTGTCAAATTTCCTTTATGTCCCTACCCTTGTGCCCTAAAACAGTATGGAATTTAGTGTTTTGAATAATTGCAATTACCTAGTCCTTGGAGAGGTGGTGTGCAGATGCAATTGATTACAGCAAGTGTGAGCATATGGAAGTGTGGTTCGCATTTCCAGATACACCTGTTGGCATAGGAAAACACAAGGGGGGTTTCCGGTTGCCCAGAAACCCCCCTCCTCTTGGCAGGTGGCTCAAATTATGACAATAGCAATGGTATATAATACGATTACTAAAGCTGCCGCCACATCATGCAGTGTAAGGGACAGAGAGGAGCTGCAGCACATGCCCAGTGGTAGCAGCTTTTTCTACCAAGTTTGCTGTGTATGGATCTGATTCCTCTATCAGTGCACTGGACCAGAGAGCAGCTGCCAGGAAGAAGAGACAGGCGCCTTACCATGAGGGGGTAGAATATGTGCTTAAAAGTGCAGTACTGTTTCTATTATGTTTGTGTATTTATATATTAATTATTATATGTTTAACCACTTATTTATATTATTTAATGGTTGAATTCAGTATATACTATAGATCATCTATAGTGTTAGATATTGATACTGTATTCCATACAGTACCCAGTGTATAAAAAGGCCAATGTTTGCATAAATGTCCAAGGTCATTACTTGGTTCTTCTACCGTTCTCCTAGACTCCAGTGCTTGTTCCAGTGTTACGCAGAGTGGTAGATTGTGAATTACATTAGGAAACCCCCCCTTTAGAAATCCTGCGTTTGTCACTGCGTTGGAGCTATATCTCTAGTCAAGCCAGAAGCATATTAACACATATGTGGAATCAGTGCCACCCCATGCAATGGGCTCCCCTAGCTTTTGTTAATGCCATACTCCATGTAGTATTTTAGAAAGTTGATGCATGGACAGAAGACGGAAAAGGCTCTGGCATAGTACCAGAGTCTTTACTATCACTTGTGCTGGCATCATCTTTCCAAATATGTCATACAAAAGAGCCAAGTTGGAGGGGGGGGGGGGGGGTGTCAGCTGCAGGCATACGATACCTGGACCCAGGGGCTCTTGTACATCACACACTGCACCAATTAGATACACCATGCAGTTCATCATATGTATGTATTTATTTTTTACTTTTTTGTCAAAATTATTTCATCCTCCTGCCTTAGTTTAAACCAGCACTAACAGCCTTGGCATGTCGCCACTAATGGGGTGGATTCAGCATTGTGTCCCCCAGTAAATGCCCACTATAAAAAGGAGACCCACAGCAAATAAACATTGTGTGTGATAGAGATGAGCGGGTTCGGTTCCTCCGAAACCGAACCCGCCCGAACTTCATGTTTTTTTACACGGGTCCGAGCGACTCGGATCTTCCCGCCTTGCTCGGTTAACCCGAGCGCGCCCAAACGTCATCATCCCGCTGTCGGATTCTCGCGAGGCTCGGATTCTATCGCGAGACTCGGATTCTATATAAGGAGCCGCGCGTCGCCGCCATTTTCACACGTGCATTGAGATTCATAGGGAGAGGACGTGGCTGGCGTCCTCTCCATTTAGAGAAGAGAGTGAGACAGTAGAGAGAGACACAGTAGTAGTAATTTTGGGGAGCATTATTAGGAGGAGTACTACTATACTACTACTACTTGCTGAAGTGATATATAGATTAGATAGTGTGACTGTATTAATTATCTGACTTGTGGGGGAGACACTGACAGTGGGGAGCAGTTAGAGTCTGAGAGCAGGACTCAGGAGTACATATAACGTACAGTGCACACTTTTGCTGCCAAAGTCAGTGCCACACTGCCATTGTGACCACACTGACCACCAGACCAGTATAATATATTTTGTGATTGTCTGCTTAGGAGTACTACTTGCAAGTTGCTGATAGTGTGACCAGTGACCTGACCACCAGTTTAATAATCAATCACCACCACCAGTTTAATATATATATATATATATATATATATATAATTGTATATAATATATATATATATATATATATATATATAATATTGTATACCACCTACCCGTGGTTTTTTTTTTTTCATTCTTCTTTATACATACTACTATAGTAGCTTACTGTAGCAGTCTGCGGTGCTGCTGAGCTGACAGTGTCCAGCAGGTCCGTCATCAGTCATTACATAATAAATATATATACCTGTCCGGCTGCAGTACTAGTGATACTATATATACATATATATTGATTTCATCTCATTATCATCCAGTCTATATTAGCAGCAGACACAGTACGTTAGTCCACGGCTGTAGCTACCTCTGTGTCGGCACTCGGCAGTCCATCCATAATTGTATACCACCTCCCCGTGGTTTTTTTTTTTTCTTTCTTCTTTGTACATACTACTATAGTATAGTAGCTTACTGTAGCAGTCTGCGGTGCTGCAGAGCTGACAGTGTCCAGCAGGTCCGTCATCAGTCATTACATAATAAATATATATACCTGTCCGGCTGCAGTACTAGTGATACTATATATACATATATATTGATTTCATCTCATTATCATCCAGTCTATATTAGCAGCAGACACAGTACGTTAGTCCACGGCTGTAGCTACCTCTGTGTCGGCACTCGGCAGTCCATCCATAATTGTATACCACCTCCCCGTGGTTTTTTTTTTTTTCTTTCTTCTTTGTACATACTACTATAGTATAGTAGCTTACTGTAGCAGTCTGCGGTGCTGCTGAGCTGACAGTGTCCAGCAGGTCCGTCATCAGTCATTACATAATAAATATATATACCTGTCCGGCTGCAGTACTAGTGATACTATATATACATATATATTGATTTCATCTCATTATCATCCAGTCTATATTAGCAGCAGACACAGTACGTTAGTCCACGGCTGTAGCTACCTCTGTGTCGGCACTCGGCAGTCCATCCATAATTGTATACCACCTCCCCGTGGTTTTTTTTTTTCTTTCTTCTTTGTACATACTACTATAGTATAGTAGCTTACTGTAGCAGTCTGCGGTGCTGCAGAGCTGACAGTGTCCAGCAGGTCCGTCATCAGTCATTACATAATAAATATATATACCTGTCCGGCTGCAGTACTAGTGATACTATATATACATATATATTGATTTCATCTCATTATCATCCAGTCTATATTAGCAGCAGACACAGTACGTTAGTCCACGGCTGTAGCTACCTCTGTGTCGGCACTCGGCAGTCCATCCATAATTGTATACCACCTCCCCGTGGTTTTTTTCTTTTCTTTCTTCTTTGTACATACTACTATAGTATAGTAGCTTACTGTAGCAGTCTGCGGTGCTGCTGAGCTGACAGTGTCCAGCAGGTCCGTCATCAGTCATTACATAATAAATATACATACCTGTCCGGCTGCAGTACTAGTGATATTATATTGATTTCATCTCATTATCATCCAGTCTATATTAGCAGCAGACACAGTACGGTAGTCCACGGCTGTAGCTACCTCTGTGTCGGCACTCGGCAGTCCATCCATAATTGTATACCACCTCCCCGTGTTTTTTTTTTTCTTTCTTCTTTGTACATACTACTATAGTATAGTAGCTTACTGTAGCAGTCTGCGGTGCTGCTGAGCTGACAGTGTCCAGCAGGTCCGTCATCAGTCATTACATAATAAATATACATACCTGTCCGGCTGCAGTACTAGTGATATTATATTGATTTCATCTCATTATCATCCAGTCTATATTAGCAGCAGACACAGTACGGTAGTCCACGGCTGTGGCTACCTCTGTGTCGGCACTCGGCAGTCCATCCATAAGTATACTAGTATCCATCCATCTCCATTGTTTACCTGAGGTGCCTTTTAGTTGTGCCTATTAAAATATGGAGAACAAAAATGTTGAGGTTCCAAAATTAGGGAAAGATCAAGATCCACTTCCACCTCGTGCTGAAGCTGCTGCCACTAGTCATGGCCGAGACGATGAAATGCCAGCAACGTCGTCTGCCAAGGCCGATGCCCAATGTCATAGTACAGAGCATGTCAAATCCAAAACACCAAATATCAGTAAAAAAAGGACTCCAAAATCTAAAATCAAATTGTCGTCGGAGAAGCGTAAACTTGCCAATATGCCATTTACCACACGGAGTGGCAAGGAACGGCTGAGGCCCTGGCCTATGTTCATGGCTAGTGGTTCAGCTTCACATGAGGATGGAAGCACTCAGCCTCTCGCTAGAAAAATGAAAAGACTCAAGCTGGCAAAAGCACCGCAAAGAACTGTGCGTTCTTCGAAATCCCAAATCCACAAGGAGAGTCCGACTCCAATTGTGTCGGTTGCGATGCCTGACCTTCCCAACACTGGACGTGAAGAGCATGCGCCTTCCACCATTTGCACGCCCCCTGCAAGTGCTGGAAGGAGCACCCGCAGTCCAGTTCCTGATAGTCAGATTGAAGATGTCAGTGTTGAAGTACACCAGGATGAGGAGGATATGGGTGTTGCTGGTGCTGGGGAGGAAATTGACCAGGAGGATTCTGATGGTGAGGTGGTTTGTTTAAGTCAGGCACCCGGGGAGACACCTGTTGTCCGTAGGAGGAATAGGGCCATTGACATGCCTGGTCAAAATACCAAAAAAATCAGCTCTTCGGTGTGGAAGTATTTCACCAGAAATGCGGAAAACATTTGTCAAGCCGTGTGTTGCCTTTGTCAAGCTGTAATAAGTAGGGGTAAGGACGTTAACCACCTCGTAACATCCTCCCTTATACGTCACCTGCAGCGCATTCATAATAAGTCAGTGACAAGTTCAAAAACTTTGGGTGACAGCGGAAGCAGTCCACTGACCAGTAAATCCCTTCCTCTTGTAACCAAGCTCACGCAAACCACCCCACCAACTCCCTCAGTGTCAATTTCCTCCTTCCCCAGGAATGCCAATAGTCCTGCAGGCCATGTCACTGGCAATTCTGACGATTCCTCTCCTGCCTGGGATTCCTCCGATGCATCCTTGCGTGTAACGCCTACTGCTGCTGGCGCTGCTGTTGTTGCTGCTGGGAGTCGATGGTCATCCCAGAGGGGAAGTCGTAAGCCCACTTGTACTACTTCCAGTAAGCAATTGACTGTCCAACAGTCCTTTGCGAGGAAGATGAAATATCACAGCAGTCATCCTGCTGCAAAGCGGATAACTGAGGCCTTGACAACTATGTTGGTGTTAGACGTGCGTCCGGTATCCTCCGTTAGTTCACAGGGAACTAGACAATTTCTTGAGGTAGTGTGCCCCCGTTACCAAATACCATCTAGGTTCCACTTCTCTAGGCAGGCGATACCGATAATGTACACGGACGTCAGAAAAAGACTCACCAGTGTCCTAAAAAATGCAGTTGTACCCAATGTCCACTTAACCACGGACATGTGGACAAGTGGAGCAGGGCAGGGTCAGGACTATATGACTGTGACAGCCCACTGGGTAGATGTATGGACTCCCGCCGCAAGAACAGCAGCGGCGGCACCAGTAGCAGCATCTTGCAAACGCCAACTCTTTCCTAGGCAGGCTACGCTTTGTATCACCGCTTTCCAGAATACGCACACAGCTAAAAACCTCTTACGGCAACTGAGGAAGATCATCGCAGAATGGCTTACCCCAATTGGACTCTCCTGTGGATTTGTGGCATCGGACAATGCCAGCAATATTGTGTGTGCATTAAATATGGGCAAATTCCAGCACGTCCCATGTTTTGCACATACCTTGAATTTGGTGGTGCAGAATTTTTTAAAAAACGACAGGGGCGTGCAAGAGATGCTGGCGATGGCCAGAAGAATTGCGGGACACTTTCGGCGTACAGGCACCACGTACAGAAGACTGGAGCACCACCAAAAACAACTGAACCTGCCCTGCCATCATCTGAAGCAAGAAGTGGTAACGAGGTGGAATTCAACCCTCTATATGCTTCAGAGGTTGGAGGAGCAGCAAAAGGCCATTCAAGCCTATGCAATTGAGCACGATATAGGAGGTGGAATGCACCTGTCTCAAGCGCAGTGGAGAATGATTTCAACATTGTGCAAGGTTCTGATGCCCTTTGAACTTGCCACATGTGAAGTCAGTTCAGACACTGCCAGCCTGAGTCAGGTCATTCCCCTCATCAGGCTTTTGCAGAAGAAGCTGGAGACATTGAAGGAGGAGCTAACACGGAGCGATTCCGCTAGGTATGTGGGACTTGTGGATGGAGCCCTTAATTCGCTTAACAAGGATTCACGGGTGGTCAATCTGTTGAAATCAGAGCACTACATTTTGGCCACCGTGCTCGATCCTAGATTTAAAGCCTACCTTGGATCTCTCTTTCCGGCAGACACAAGTCTGCTGGGGTTCAAAGACCTGCTGGTGACAAAATTGTCAAGTCAAGCGGAACGCGACCTGTCAACATCTCCTCCTTCACATTCTCCCGCAACTGGGGGTGCGAGGAAAAGGCTCAGAATTCCGAGCCCACCCGCTGGCGGTGATGCAGGGCAGTCTGGAGCGACTGCTGATGCTGACATCTGGTCCGGACTGAAGGACCTGACAACGATTACGGACATGTCGTCTACTGTCACTGCATATGATTCTCTCACCATTGAAAGAATGGTGGAGGATTATATGAGTGACCGCATCCAAGTAGGCACGTCACACAGTCCGTACTTATACTGGCAGGAAAAAGAGGCAATTTGGAGGCCCTTGCACAAACTGGCTTTATTCTACCTAAGTTGCCCTCCCACAAGTGTGTACTCCGAAAGAGTGTTTAGTGCCGCCGCTCACCTTGTCAGCAATCGGCATACGAGGTTACATCCAGAAAATGTGGAGAAGATGATGTTCATTAAAATGAATTATAATCAATTCCTCCGTGGAGACATTCACCAGCAGCAATTGCCTCCACAAAGTACACAGGGAGCTGAGATGGTGGATTCCAGTGGGGACGAATTGATAATCTGTGAGGAGGGGGATGTACACGGTGATATATCGGAGGATGATGATGAGGTGGAGATCGTGCCTCTGTAGAGCCAGTTTGTGCAAGGAGCGATTAATTGCTTCTTTTTTGGTGGGGGTCCAAACCAACCCGTCATTTCAGTCACAGTCGTGTGGCAGACCCTGTCACTGAAATGATGGGTTGGTTAAAGTGTGCATGTCCTGTTTATACAACATAAGGGTGGGTGGGAGGGCCCAAGGACAATTCCATCTTGCACCTCCTTTTTTCTTTAATTTTTCTTAATTTAATTAATTAATTAATTTTTCTTAATTTAATTTTTTGCGTCATGTGCTGTTTGGGGAGGGTTTTTTGGAAGGGCCATCCTGCGTGCCACTGCAGTGCCACTCCTAGATGGGCCCGGTGTTTGTGTCGGCCACTAGGGTCGCTTATCTTACTCACACAGCTACCTCATTGCGCCTCTTTTTTTCTTTGCGTCATGTGCTGTTTGGGGAGGGTTTTTTGGAAGGGCCATCCTGCGTGCCACTGCAGTGCCACTCCTAGATGGGCCCGGTGTTTGTGTCGGCCACTAGGGTCGCTTAGCTTACTCACACAGCTACCTCATTGCGCCTCTTTTTTTCTTTGCGTCATGTGCTGTTTGGGGAGGGTTTTTTGGAAGGGACATCCTGCGTGACACTGCAGTGCCACTCCTAGATGGGCCCGGTGTTTGTGTCGGCCACTAGGGTCGCTTATCTTACTCACACAGCTACCTCATTGCGCCTCTTTTTTTCTTTGCGTCATGTGCTGTTTGGGGAGGGTTTTTTAGAAGGGCCATCCTGCGTGCCACTGCAGTGCCACTCCTAGATGGGCCCGGTGTTTGTGTCGACCACTAGGGTCGCTTATCTTACTCACACAGCTACCTCATTGCGCCTCTTTTTTTCTTTGCGTCATGTGCTGTTTGGGGAGGGTTTTTTGGAAGGGCCATCCTGCGTGCCACTGCAGTGCCACTCCTAGATGGGCCCGGTGTTTGTGTCGGCCACTAGGGTCGCTTAGCTTACTCACACAGCTACCTCATTGCGCCTCTTTTTTTCTTTGCGTCATGTGCTGTTTGGGGAGGGTTTTTTGGAAGGGCCATCCTGCGTGCCACTGCAGTGCCACTCCTAGATGGGCCCGGTGTTTGTGTCGGCCACTAGGGTCGCTTAGCTTACTCACACAGCTACCTCATTGCGCCTCTTTTTTTCTTTGCATCATGTGCTGTTTGGGGAGGGTTTTTTGGAAGGGACATCCTGCGTGACACTGCAGTGCCACTCCTAGATGGGCCCGGTGTTTGTGTCGGCCACTAGGGTCGCTTATCTTACTCACACAGCTACCTCATTGCGCCTCTTTTTTTCTTTGCGTCATGTGCTGTTTGGGGAGGGTTTTTTGGAAGGGCCATCCTGCGTGCCACTGCAGTGCCACTCCTAGATGGGCCCGGTGTTTGTGTCGGCCACTAGGGTCGCTTATCTTACTCACACAGCTACCTCATTGCGCCTCTTTTTTTCTTTGCGTCATGTGCTGTTTGGGGAGGGTTTTTTGGAAGGGCCATCCTGCGTGCCACTGCAGTGCCACTGCTAGATGGGCCCGGTGTTTGTGTCGGCCACTAGGGTCGCTTAGCTTACTCACACAGCTACCTCATTGCGCCTCTTTTTTTCTTTGCGTCATGTGCTGTTTGGGGAGGGTTTTTGGAAGGGACATCCTGCGTGACACTGCAGTGCCACTCCTAGATGGGCCCGGTGTTTGTGTCGGCCACTAGGGTCGCTTATCTTACTCACACAGCTACCTCATTGCGCCTCTTTTTTTCTTTGCGTCATGTGCTGTTTGGGGTGGGTTTTTTGGAAGGGCCATCCTGCGTGCCACTGCAGTGCCACTCCTAGATGGGCCCGGTGTTTGTGTCGGCCACTAGGGTCGCTTATCTTACTCACACAGCTACCTCATTGCGCCTCTTTTTTTCTTTGCGTCATGTGCTGTTTGGGGAGGGTTTTTTGGAAGGGCCATCCTGCGTGCCACTGCAGTGCCACTCCTAGATGGGCCCGGTGTTTGTGTCGGCCACTAGGGTCGCTTATCTTACTCACACAGCTACCTCATTGCGCCTCTTTTTTTCTTTGCGTCATGTGCTGTTTGGGGAGGCTTTTTTGGAAGGGACATCCTGCGTGACACTGCAGTGCCACTCCTAGATGGGCCAGGTGTTTGTGTCGGCCACTAGGGTCGCTTAGCTTACTCACACAGCTACCTCATTGCGCCTCTTTTTTTCTTTGCGTCATGTGCTGTTTGGGGACGGTTTTTTGGAAGGGACATCCTGCGTGACACTGCAGTGCCACTCCTAGATGGGCCAGGTGTTTGTGTCGGCCACTAGGGTCGCTTAGCTTAGTCATCCAGCGACCTCGGTGCAAATTTTAGGACTAAAAATAATATTGTGAGGTGTGAGGTATTCAGAATAGACTGAAAATGAGTGGAAATTATGGTTTTTGAGGTTAATAATACTTTGGGATCAAAATGACCCCCAAATTCTATGATTTAAGCTGTTTTTTAGGGTTTTTTGAAAAAAACACCCGAATCCAAAACACACCCGAATCCGACAAAAAAAATTCGGTGAGGTTTTGCCAAAATGCGTTCGAACCCAAAACACGGCCGCGGAACCGAACCCAAAACCAAAACACAAAACCCGAAAAATTTCCGGTGCTCATCACTAGTGTGTGATGGTACAAGTTCTGGCAGGCATTTGAAATGAAAATACTGATGAAATACCTGAAAACTTTTTAATGTCTCACGTGAATGGGGACATGCAGGTAAGCATGAGATAAAGACCTTTCCATTGCTTCTAAGATGGACTGTGCGGACTCCATCCTGAACCTGGCAGCATAGATGTACGGAAATCTCAGCTGTGCTTTCTAATTATAACAAAACAAGCTCTTTTTAAAGTATTTGAAATAGCGTCCATGACATTCTGTTGTAATAATGTTTGCAAACTTTGTCTCATGGGCTGCACCTCTAATTGGTGTTTGGTGCTGGTGACTCAAGAACTCGCCTTTGAGGACTGACAAAGAACTAGGGGGTCTATTTACTAATCCTTGGATGGAGATAAAGTGGATTGAGATAAAGTACCAGCCAATTAATTCTACAATTTCTATGCCCTACTGGTGGTCCAGATCTCTGCAAAGTCACCTGTGCCTCCCGGCACAGATGACTCTCTGAGCAGGGCAGCAGCTCCTGTGTGCCAGTGGCAGCATGCACTATATACCCGTGTCAAGGCGCGGCACCCCCTGCATCCCACTCACAGCTCTGAGCAGACAGCTCCGCCAGCATTATCTCCACTCACCCTGCTTCCCGCGCTTACCAATACAGGGCTGAGCAGGGTCCCTGAAAGTCCACGTTGGGCTGAGACAGCGGGGTGGGGCTGCGCTTGGAGTTGTCCCGGGTCAAAGGCAAATGGGTGGGGCTGGGGCTGTGTGTTACAGGGGGCAATCGCCCCCCATCTAAATCCCCCACTGATGCAATCCCATGATTTATACTGCGCTGATTAAGCTGGCCCTGTGCATCACTCCACTCTACTTATATCTATGTAAATCAATCCAGGAATAAGACCGTGCATATGAAACAGTGTTTCTTTCATTTCTTTATTGCCAAATTTAGAGATAATTTTGAAGAAAAGAGCTAACACGGCAATGTTTTTCCTTAACAGCAAACATCTGTCTAAATGAGCTGAGCAGTAACTAATGTGTTTCATGAAATACAAGCTTTGCACATCTGTAAGACAAATAGGCTTATTTCATCACCACTGATGTATGCAGACGTCTGATTGCCATAGCATGTTATTAACCCTCCGTCAGGCGCACCTCTGGGACTCCTGGGTTTAGACGCAGTGCGCCTGACAGGCAACTGTTAGAAAATCATCATTAGCACCTAATTAACTCAATTCTAATGCTCGTAAAGTGATCAGTGACCTTCATTAGGACGTACAAAGAGAGAAATGGTAGGCTTTATGGGCCATCTCAGCAGAAAATCTGAAGCAAAAAACAGAAAACACGAACATGAGTATAAGTTTGGGAGCAGTGTGCCTGAGAGGTCACCCTGGACCAACCTACATATTTCCGCAAAATATCCACAACCTTTGTAATTTTCATTCATAAAATTAGCAAAATAAACAATAGATGAAAATAAAAGGAAAACCGAACCTTCAAAAGTCGGATGAGTTTGGGCGCAGTGTGCCTGAGAGGCCAGGTGGGTCACTACCATAGGTGTGCGCAGGGGGGGTGCCTGGTGCGCACAGGCACCCCCTAATGTCTGGCACCCCGATCTCACATGCCTGATGCAGCGATCGCCGAGCAGGCTGATTACTGTCCCCTCTGCGCTGCACCCTGTCAGGACTGCATTACTGACCGGACGCCTGGGTTAATCAAGGGTGCCACTGCCACCGGCTTTCAAACTCCCGGCTCCACCTCAATGTACAAAAACAGCGTGATGTGACGTGATGACATCATGCTGCTCACACAACCACCCGTCACACCCGCCACACGCCCACCTCTCTCCTTCTATGCTATGCCAATGCCAGCCACTGATGAGGATCAGCATGCAGCCAGCGTTCCTCTTAGGAAGACAAATTCAATACTGGCAGGCGGTCGGCAGCAGCAGTGACACGTTACTCGTTTTTCCGGCAGCAGCAGTACTAGTCTGCGACTGTCAGTAAGTGACTGACTTGTAAGTAAGCTGCTGCAGCTTGCAGGGGAAAGAGAGGGGGAGCCAGACCAGGCTGAGGAGGAACAGTGTAATTGAAGTGAGTGCTATCAGGGGTGTTTGTTTGGTGCACACAACATCTGACAATGCATCTGCTTTATTAGGATTGGTACAAGGGTGGATATTTTATATTGTGTTGACCATCAATAGATGGTGCTAGACATACCCAAAAGGGGGTTCTAGACACACCCCTCCGATGGTGCACCCCCTAATAAAATGTGCTGCGCACGCCTATGGTCACTACTGCTCTTCGAAACCCCCCTAGTCAGTTTTCCGGCTGCCTGCGTGGAGTGCAGTAGTGACACTCCTAGCCTCTTAGGCACACTGCGCCCAAACTCATCAAACTTTTGAAGGTTCGGTTTTCTCTTTCTTTTCATCTATTAGGAGAGATAGGCCCCTGCGCCCCCTTAGGGCGGAGAGGGGAGCAAGAACAGCTTTGCGGCGCCTGTCAGGCCAGCTGCGCCTGACTCTAAGGGTTAAACTGAAATGTTATCATATTTTGAAAAACCCAGACAAGTAGAAGAAATCTGCTGAAACCCATAACAACCAAAATGTTCTCATTGTCTAGCGCTAGACTTACTGAAGCCAACATCTTATTAACTAACACAAATGACAAAGTTACTTGTGCAGTAAATATCAAAACTATATTTTCTGCGAAAGATGAAATAACATTGTAGAAAATGAACTGATGCATATAAAAATAGTTTGAAGTCTGTAAGCACGCCTTCTCCACCATGATGTCTTCTTGTAGCTGTTACATTATTTTCAGATTTTTCATTGCAGATTCCAGACTCTAAAAAGGAAAGTAGAAAATGTAATTCTCAAATGTTTTTCTACAGACTATGATTCAAGAAAAAAAAAGCCCTTTATACTGCACAAGTATCCTCATCTATTATCTCAGGGAAGAATGTGGATCACATCTAAGAGCAGTGGATTGCGGGCAGTGATTTTCCATGATAATAAATACAAGACTTAGCCTGTACATATTTTCATTATAAGCAAACAGCGGTATAAAAAGAATAATAAATATTAGAACCAATAGATACATGGGCGTAACTATAGTGGGTGCAATGGGTGCCACTGCTATGGGGCCCGGAGGCGTAGGATAGCCTGGGCCCAGGTTAAAAAGTTACATACCATTTTTCCAGATATGCCTGCTAAGCAACTGGGTCTGATCCATTGGCCAGCCTGAATTGTGTGACAACATTACATTTTCAGTTAGAGGTGTGTGTAGTGGATGTTATAATGGTAAGGGTGTACTGTGATGTGGCATAATAAGAACTGGGGAATTTTAATGCGGCACAATATGAAATGGAGGCACTATAGTGTGGCATAATATGAACTGGGGCACTGTAACATAGCATAATGTGACCTGGAGGGCATTATACTGTGGCACAGAATGAACAGGGGGCACTGCAATGTGGCATAATATGAAGTGGGGATACTGTGTGGCATAATGTGCACTGGCAGTCCTACAAAGTGACATCATGTAAACTAGGGAACTACAATGGTTCATAATATAAACTAGGGCACTACTATAGTGAATAATATTAACTAAGGCACTACCATGGTTCAAAAAATTAACTAGGGCACTATTATGGGGCATAAAATTAATCATTGCTGCAGAGGTTTCTCTCAAGAAGCACTGGGACAGGGGCCCCACCTGTATGTTTGAATGGGGCGCACAAAGTTGTGGTTATGCCACTGAATAGATATATAGTAACAAAATAAGTTACATTTATATCTTCAAAAAGAAAATCTCCCTGGATGTTATATAGGATGGGTCAATATTTACACAAAGTATATATGAAATAAATGAAATAAAGGCCATGAATTATGTTCTATGCAATAATAAATGAACAGACAGAGGTATAGCTAGACATTTTTGGGCCCCATAGTAAAATGTTGTAGGTGCTCCTCCAACATACACACATCTAGAGGGGGAGGGAGGTCATCTGCATAGAGATACGGTCCACAATAATATCATGGGGTCAGTTGAGTACATAGAATGGGAAATAAAGAATATAGAGGCAGATGTATTAACCTGGAGAAGGCATAAGGAAGTGATAAACCAGTGATATGTGCAAGGTGATAAAGGCAACAGCCAATCAGATCCTAACTGTTAATTTACATATTGGAGCTGATTTGCTGGCGCCTTTATCACCTTGTACATATCACTGGTTTATCACTTCCTTATGCCTTCTCCAGGTTAATACATCTGTTCCATAATGTGCACAATCTACCAATCATAAATTTGCAATGTAGTGCAGGTGGAGGGACTCCAGCACATTAACGATTGGTCTGAACGATTTTCATTCAGTGTAGTTGCATGACAATCGGCTCACGCTTTAAAACATGGGGGGTAATTCAGCCCCCATCGCTGTTGTGCAAATTTGCAAGGAGGCCGATTATCGATCAACTGCGCACGCATATGGTTCTTAGTGCGCACATGCATGGCCAAACTGCAAAAAATCCTGCGTCTTTTTTGATAGCTAAGCGCACACAAGTTGATTGACAGGAAGGGGATGTTTGGGGGGTGATAACTGGCAGTTTTCCGAAAGTGTCAGTAAAAATGCAGGCGTTCCCAAGCATTTTCAGGGAGGGTGTATGACGTCAGCTCTGGCCCCGATCAGCCTGATTCTATGACACTGTAGGAGTAGGTCCTGGGCTATACACAGACTGCACAGACTGGAAAAAACATTCAATGGTGAATTGCGAACGGATTTGCAGCTGACCGGCATTTGAAAAGCTTTTCGCAAGGCGTATGCAGACTTGCACGGGGCAGGTGTTCACTCTGTCTGGGCGGCGACAATCTGATCGCAAACCTCTGCAAATTTGCGGAGGAGCGATCAGGTCTGAATTAGGCCCATGATCTTTTCATATGTGAATGAACTTTGCTGAGCGATGGCCTGACAGATGGTGCATTAAACCAAGTACATCAACATGAAGATACATAAATGTGGCTCACCTTTACGTCCCAAATGCACATCCCTCCATCCATCCCAGTCGTACAAAATTTGGAACATTTTGCTTTCCCTCCACTCAGCACAGAAATTTGACTGTAAAGAATGTATAGAACATATATTTTATGCAGTTTTATAAACAAAAGCAATAATAAGCTGATCTATACTCCATTGAAGTCTATACAAACTGACAATACTGTATAAGGACTGTGACTGAGATCCAAGGCAAAAATATAAGGACAGTGAAATATGAGCAGAACTAGTCAGTCCAGCAACAGGTTAGTACTCCTCTGTATATTGATAATGATGTTACATTTTCTGTGGGTGCCTCTTAAACTGGATACACACTATAAGATAAACTGTGCGATATATCGTTCCAACGTGGATCTAAATAACATCCATTGCTCCTGGCCGTCTTCCATTGAATTGTCCCACTGGATTGCTGCATGTACAACGGTACGGTACATGCATGGACGTAACTATAGTGGGTGCAAGAGGTGCTACTGCTACGGGGCCCATATGCTTAGGGTGCCCCGGACCTAAGTCATAAGTGGTCTACCAAGTTCCCGGAATTAGTTGCTGAGCAATTATGTCCAGCCTGTTGCCCAGCCTGAGAATAGGAACTCATTAGCATATACTGTAGGCGGAAGTTTCTGTCTCTCAGTAATGCCCCACACTGATATGATCTATCTCTCCTGTGCTCCCATTTTGCCCCCAGAGGCACAGCTGAGCTATGCAGTGAGCGGACACTATCAGAGATGGCTTCTCTTGTGAAGTGAACTGGGAGATGAGAATTGAGCTCTGATATTAGCAGTGTCCCAGAAAGGGACATGGGGCCTTATTCAGTATGAATCGCATCAGTGATGCGATCACATACTGAAGTATTTGTGCCCAGTGCGCATGCGCAGGAGCCCTACTGTGCCTGCGCACAGTGAGATGCGATCGCCTTTGCCTGAAACACAGGCAGAGGTGTTCACTCGGTGGTCTGGGGCAGTGATGTGGCATATGAGTGAAATGGCTCATGAACATATCCACTAACAGAAACGGGTTGGGATTGAAATGTCGGCGGTTGGGATGCCGGCGGCCAGAATACCGACCGTGGTATCCCGATGATCAGAATCCCAACAGGGGAAGGTAAGTATACTTACTTTCCCCCAATGGCCCCATAACCCTCCCTTCTAAACCTAATCGTCCCACCCCAGCAGCCTCACCCTCCCCGGTGGTGCCTACTCCGAACATCCTCTCCCCGCAGCACCACTTCGGTGAGACATAATGTGTTTGCATAGCTCCTGTGCTAAATGCAGTAAGCAAGGCTTTTGGAATCTGTGCTGACAAACAATAAATCAATGTTGTACTTTGTAGTGAGGGCGACTCTTCATTCAGTTTTTTTTTTTTTTTTGCTTTTATAGGTTTTTTTTCTGTTTGTTTGTTTGTTTGTTTGTTTTCTGCACCAAAAATAGGGAATCAATAGGAAGCAGAAAGTATTTCTCCAGCTTGCAAATATTTTGGTTGAGATTTGTTATCCACACAATTTTTGAGTCTCTCACTGTCAATTTCTCCATGTCCTGGACACTACTTGCTGGGCACCCTGCTTGGACATTGCAAGGAGATAATGCTTGCTACACCACTTTCCTTTACGGCTCCTGCACTCCACCCTGGACACTTGCCCTCGGTGACCTTGCCGTGAGTATCTGTCCACATACCCTACCTCTCTCCCTAATACCCTAACCCTCACCCTTAATCCTAATACCCTAATACTATTACCTAAATGCTCATCCTTAAGTGCCTTGAGTCCCATTTGAGAAAGTGCGCTCTATAAATAAAATTATTATTAGTTTTAATCCTAACCCTAAACACAATACTCATCACTAATAATTTGACCCTCACACTTAATCCTAACCCCTAATCCCTAACACGAATACCCTAACCCTAACAATCCGAACTCTAACACTAATACCCTAACCAAAACCCCTAATCCAACTCTAACCCCTAACCCTAATAACCACACCCTAAAAGGGTAGACTAGATGGGGCAAATGGTTATTATCTGTCATCAAATTCTATGTTTCTCTCTCATTGATATTCTTCCTGAGAATCAGGGCCGGATTAATGGTAGTGGGGGCTCCAGGGCAAAGAAGGTATTGGGGCCCTCACCAATGACTTTGCACCCCACTGTTGTCACTACTTTGCCCCTTGGTGGAGCAGGAGAGGATGAAAGGAGTGAGAGAGATAAAGAGGGTGTGAGGGAGGGAGGGAGGGAGGGAGGGAGGAAGAGGGAGAGAGAGAGAGAGAGAGAGAGAGAGAGAGAGAGGGAGATGGTATCAGGGAGAAAAAGAGAAGAGCGAGGCAGATAAAGAGGGTGACAGAGAGAAAGGGTGTCAGAGAGAGAGAGAGAGAGAGAGAGAGAGAGAGAGATGGTGTCAGGGAGAGAGAGATGGTCAGGGAGAAGAAGTTGGAGGGAGGGAGGGGGGGAGAGAGAAAGTATGTGTGTGTCAGGGAGAAAGAGAAGGTCTAAGGCATGGGTCTTCATCCTGTGGCCCTCCAGCTGCTGTGAAACTACACATCCCAGCATGCCCTGCCACAGTTTTGCTATTAAGGTATGCTAAAACTGAGGCAGGGCATGCTGGGATGTGTAGTTCCACAGCAGCTGGAGGGTCGCAGGTTGAAGACCCATGGTCTAAGGGAAGAGAGGGTGTAGGAGTGAGAGAGAGGATGCCAGTGAAAAAGAGGGATTGAGAGAAAAAGAGGGGTCAGGGAGGGAGTGAGAGAGAGAGGGGTCACGGAGAGGCAGCGAGAGGGGAGCAAGAGATAGGGTGTCAGGAGAGACAGAGGCAAAGTGGTACATTTACTGAGCTCAGTGTTTGGTCAATTTTTCAATAACGGAAATTAACTGAAGACAAAACACAGGAGTGTTGGCTCAAACAGAAGTTTAAAACACGGGTGTAATCGCAAATCAAATACCCCATTGGCCAAACTCTGAAGTACTTTTAATAGAAAACAACAGAACACAGAAATTTACCAAGATTCGTGTTTGCAAACACACATGAATTGTCAGAATTTTCCCCAAAATAGAAGTTTCAAATGCACCACCTCACCAGCAGCATGTTTGCAAAATCACCCATTATAATCTCATTACTTACAATAGAACATTTCTCATTTAACAAATAAAACCATTACACATAACCAACATACTGTACTTGTTGTTAAAAAAATAAATAAAAAAAATCTAATTTTATGGGTTAACCATATAATCTATCTATCTTCTATATATATATATAAAAATGGATATATGTGTGTACATATATTCCAGCATAACTCTGGAATGCCTGGAGCAATTTACACCAAAAGCAATTTACACCAAACTTGGAACACATATGACTTACAATATGGAAAAAAATATTGTGGGGGTAAGACACCCCTAGCACCCCTAGGGGTGGGGTTGGGAAGGGGGTGAAATGGAAAAATCCATAGTTTTCGGGGGTCGCTGAGATGAATATTGACACTCCCGATGCCGTTTCAGCATGGGGGGTAAGAAGGGGAGAAAAATAAAATGTCCAACAAGACTGACAGTGTCAAATCCATAGTTTTCTAGGTCGCTAAGCTTTTTTAAAATTGATATGTTACTTAGACTGTCCGTTAACATATAGGCTATGTATCTAATTCTGTTGGGGGTTGGGTAGTGAACTTAAACTTGAAGATGAGTACAATGAAAATAGTCTTATTGCGTTAATATTTCCTCGCGGTGAAGCCGTAGGGAAAAAGCTAGTAGTTTAAAAAACAAACAAACATATGACCCTTTCTTTGGTAATATTTAAACATAAATGAAAAGGTTGCACTTTTGATAAGAAATGACAAATCTCTTCAAAAACAATGGTGTATGTACATTTTGCAAACACGGACCGGAATACGGTCGCAATTGAAAAAAACAGAACAGACTCAAAACCACCCATTTACAGGAGTAATTGTAGCCTGAAACATACCTGTAAAATATGGCCATGCTAATCCATTTTTTTAAAACGGTGATCTCGGTCACAATCCTTTTCCGAAACTGCACCTTGTCAGTCTTGACCACTGATTACAGAATACCCCCCATTCTATGTTCAGCTGCCAACCTCTAAGACAAGACTGAGGGCCACGATAGTTTAACCATCATGGTTAGTATTAGACTCTGTTCCCTGGGTTAAGCCACCTTCAATCAATTGTAGTGTACTGTACTGGGTCCACATCTTAAGTTATAACAGTTCGCTCAGGCCATGGACACAACAAACATCCACTGCTAATCTTGACTTTACAATACTACCCTTCCATTAGTAAAATATCAGTAGGGTAAACAGATCCAGATTAATCATCCTCTGCAGGTCCTTTCTAATCACATGAATGGACTTTAGAATTTCCTGGCCCTTAATCCTTTTGTTTCAGGTTTATTTTGTCATACCAGCTTCTGGACCTGTATTCATGAAGGTGAACACAGAGCACCCAGGCTTTCCATGCGGGCCTGCTGGCAGTGATTATTGGGGGATGGAGGGATCCCCCATTTGTGCTTAATTAGCCCTTTGTGCTAAATTATAGAGGAAAGGGACTGTCCAGACCAATAGTTTCCTTTTGGTGTGAGTTGTTATATTCCATCTTGGCTAGTTCTTGATTTTGCCATTCCATAATGTCTTAGATTAACCCAGTTGGTTGTCTAACTTGTCTTCTTTTTTTTTTTTTTTAAATCATGAATTTTTATTTGGAAGGCCAACAGAAAAAACAGATGCATAAGTATTCTCCAAGAAAATAATAAAAGGAGGTGAGTATATAGTAGTACATCACCTAGCCTGGAGATTTGAGATATAACATAAAAATAATTTTTAGTAAATAATAAGATAGAATATGAAAAATAAAAGAAAGAATTAAAAAATGTAAAATAAATAAAAACGGTGTGAGCCCGGTGAGATCTGTGTTGTAGTGAAGTTGAAAAGTATTTAGCAAGACGGGCAAGCATAGTAGGTGGAAAGGGAGAGAAAAAGAAGAAAGATCAAAAGATGAGGAGGGGGAAGAGAAAGGGAAAAGAATCCTTCTACGAGTTGGGGCCAGGTAAAAAGGAAGATGGGGGGAGAGGAGAAAAAAAAGGGGGGTGGGGGAGATAAAGAGGTTAATTAATAATCGGGACCCATATTTAGTGCAGACCTGGGAGGGGGTGATTATGGTACCTGTACCAGGGGAGCCAGATAGAGTGGAATTTTCGTACCGTGTTGTGTTGGAGGCTGGTGATGTATTCCATGTTTGCGATAAACCAAATCCTGTTCATTAGTGCTTGGCGGTTAGGTGCTTTGGGGCTTTTCCAATTACGTGCTATTTGGTATTTGGCAGCGCAAAAGATATGGAGGATCAGTTTTTGCAAGTCTCTAGAGATGCAGTCGGGTGGGGAACAAAGGAGAAGGTTAGCGGGTGAGAGAGGCGCTATCAGATCGATTAATTGAGTGGAGAGCGTACAGACCATCGCCCAGTATTTAGTAATAATTGGACAGGACCACCAGATATGGTAGAATGTGCCAACTTGGCCGCAATTCCTCCAGCAAAGGTTGGAGGCGTCGGGGTAGATTCTGTGCAAACGGTCCGGTACTAAGTACCATCTTGTGTATACTTTGTATGAGTTCTCGCGAATAGCCATGCTGATGGAGCATCGCGCGTTTGCGGCGCGAATTGTGTCCCACTCCACTTCTTCAAGGCGTTGCCCAAGATCTGATTCCCAAGCCAGCTCGTGCGATTCGAGAGGGGAAGGTTCGGAGTTCAGGATGGATTTATATAAGAGAGAAATAGTGCCTCTACCAGTGGGGCTATAAATGCAGAGTCTCTCAAGAGGAGAGGGAACCGGTAGTGGGCATGATAACTGGAGAGAGGAGATAAAATGACGGATTTGTAGATATTGATAAAACAGAAACAGAGAGATGGGCAAATCATATGTGTTTTGCAAGTTGGAAAATGATTTGATAGCATGAGTCCCAGTAAGATGGTGGATTCTAGTGACACCTGCAGTGATCCAGGGGTGGGCCATTCCTTGAGATAGCCCCGGGGGGAATGCTGAATTGTTCCATATGGGAGTCAAAGGAGAGGGGTAAGTAGATAGTTTACATTTTTTGTTCAGGCTCTGCCAATTTCTAAGTGTTAGTTCTATTGTGGGTGAAGGGTGGCGAAATTGAGGGTAATGTTTTCGAGGAAGCCAAGGTAGGTATGAAATCGAAGGGACACCTACTAGATCACTTTCTAAGTCGACCCACCTTTTAGTGTGCCTCGGGGCGTGCCAGGCGACCAATTTACTCATCCTAGTCACGTTGAAATAACGCTGGAGGATGGGGAGGCCCAGGCCGCCATTCTGAGAATGCTTGGCTAAGATATCCCGTCGGATTCTTGGCTTTTTGTGGTTTCAAATGAATTTACACAGTGAAGATTGAAGGGTGCTAAAAGTTCGGGAAAGGGATCTGAATTGGGAGCGTCTGGAATAGATATAGGAGTTTGGGGAGAGTATTCATTTTTATGGCATTGAGTCGTCCTACCCATGAGAGATAGTGTGATTCCCATCGATGGACATCTTGGAGGATAGAGGTGATGAGCGGATGATAGCTGGCACGGTAGAGAGAGCTGTAGGATTTAGTAATGAAGACCCCTAGGTATCGGAGTGAGTGTCTGCGGCAGGAAAAGTCAAAATTCGATTGTAAGTGAGACTTAGTGAGTTTTGTAATATGTAAGGAGAGGGCTTCGTATTTCGTCGGATTAATTTTATATCCCGAGACGTTGCCGTAGATGGATAGTTCCCGGAAGAGATTCTGGAGAGAAATAGTCGGGTTTGTCAGCGTGAGAAGAATGTCATCAGCAAATAGGGAAATGGTGTATTGGATATGGTTGACAGAGACCCCGGAAATGTCAGGATTGGCCCGGATGCGATTTGCGAGGGGTTCGATCACAAGTGCGAAGATGAGAGGAGATAACGGGCATCCTTGTCGCGTTCAGTTTGAAATTTTGAAGGGATCTGACAATAAGCCGTTAGAAAGTACCGAGGCCGAGGGGTTTTGGTACAAGGCCTGTATGGCCTGGAGAAATGTGCCTTGAAAGTCAAAACGCTGCAGAGTCTGCAGCATAAAGGGCCAGGAGACCCTGTCGAAGGCTTTCTCCGCGTCCAGTGCAAGCACCAGAGATGGGATTTTGTCAAAATTAATGTGATGAATGATATCGATAACACGTCTAGTATTGTCAAGTGCCTGTCTGGACGGGACAAAGCCCACACCTGATCATCGTGTATTAGCGAGGAGAGAATAGGATTAAGTCTACTAGCTAGTATTTTGGCAAAGATTTTCCGGTGGGAATTCAAAAGTGAGATAGGCCGATAATTAGAGAGTAGTTGGGGGTCTTTATCGGGTTTCGGGAGCACAGTGATAGTAGCTTTAGTGGTGTGGGAGTAAAAGGGAGAACCGTCTAGTATAAGATTGAATACTGTAGTGAGGTGGGGGAGCAGTGCGGATTTAAAAGTTTTGTAGTAAGACATCGGGAAGCTGTCCGGGCCTGGTGCTTTGGACGGTTTTTGGCTTTTGATTGCAAGATCGATTTCTTCAGTGGTGATAGGTCTATCGAGGTCCGAGGAAGTGCTTGGGTCGATACAAGGCAGGTCTGAGGATGTTAAATAGTCAGAGATCGTTGGATGGGTCGAGTCCAAAGGAGGTGAGGTTTCAGGTAAAAATTGTAGAGCCGTTCATAGTAAGTCTTAAAGAGAGAGTTGATAGCGGCAGGGCTATATTGGAGAGAGCCGGCGTCATCTTTTATAGCCGGTATAGCAGTGTGCGCTTTCCGAGCTTTCAGTCTATTGGACAGTAGTGTGTCAGCTTTGTTACTCTTCTCGTTAAATTTTTGTTTTAGCCAACAAAGAGAATGCTCAGTTTTTTCGGCTAGTAAGGCATTTAAGGCCGCCCTAGCGGTCGAGAGTTGTGTGTAGAGAGGGCGCGAGGGTCTTTGTTTATGTTGAGATTCCAGACTGTGGACCTCGTCTGTGAGGGACGATATTTTCTGCTTATGTTCCCTGTTTCTATGTGACGCATAGCTAATGATGTGTCCTCTAATTACAGCTTTATGAGCTTCCCAAATTAATGGAGTACAGGAGGAGTCAGTGATATTTAAAGAAAAATAGTCAGCAATAGCAAGATTAATTTTTCTTGGAACTTAGGGATCTTCAAAAGTGTTTTGTTTAATCGCCTATTGGAACGAGTTGTTGGAGTGTCGAGAAATTCAAAAGTGGCGGTGATGATGGAATGGTCCGAACAAGGGTTAGTGACAATAGACGAATCTGAAATGTGTTTGGAGACCAGGGTGCCGCAAAAAAAAAGGTCAATTCGAGAGTACGATTGGTGTGAGTTTGAGAAAAAGGTATAGTCCCTAGCTGTGGGGTTGAGGGCTCACCAAACATCGAAAAGGCCGGATTCGCGGATATGTTTATTTAGGGATCTGGAGGAGGAGTCACGCTGTGGGCGGGATGGACAAGTAGATTTATCAAGGCCGGGGTCTGGGACGGTGTTGAAGTCTCCCCCTAGTATTAAATATCCTTTTCTGACTTTAGACAATTCAGAGAAAAAGGAGTTAAAGAAGGAGGGATGTCCGGAATTGGGGGCGTAAACAGTGGTGATCGTGCATTCCAGATGTCCGAGTGTGCCAGTCAGGATGACATAGCGTCTGTCAGTATCCGTATGGGTCGAGTGTAGGGTAAATGGGATTTTGGAGCTTATCAAAATGGCCACCCCATTGTGTTTCGATTGGCTGGAAGAATAGAAAACTGTTGGGTAGCGTTTGGTGGTCAGGGTTGGATGTGTCGGGGATTTAAAGTGAGTCTCCTGAATAAATACTATTCCCGCTTTAAGAGATTGGAGAGAACGGAACAGGGAAGAGTGTTTCTGAGGGGTATTGAGACCCTTGACGTTCAGAGACGCCAATACCAAGGGCATCGTGAGTGTTGCTTAATGAGAGGAGGGGGGGGGGGGGGGAGGAAAGAAGAAAAAGGAAAAAAGAAAAGAAAAAAAAGGTGGGGGAGGAAGAAGTGGGCGGGGGGAGGAGTTAAAGAAAGGACCCCGACTCGCCGGTGGGGAGAAAGAGAGAGAGAGGAAAGGGGGAAACAAGTACTTAGAGAAAGAGGGGAGGAGCCTGTGCAGGGGTTCCTCACGACCAGCGGAGAGAAGCAAGCACAGTGATTAGGATCGACTGATCCGAGGTGGAGGAGTATCGGGTGTCGTCCGTACTCCCTCCACGAGAAGAAAAAAAAAAAAGGTGGAGGGGCGGCCCAAAAGACTAAAGATCAATAATGCAAGCTTGTGGGGTAGGTGAAGGTGATGGAAGAACTTGTCCCTCCAGTGGTGATTTAGTGAATGCAAGAGTAGGAGGACAGTAGCATCTAAAGCGACTAAACAAATGTCAAACTAGTGGGCGGGGCCCAACGTTGGTAGCATTAATAGTAATACTGCAGTGTAATTAACAGCAAAGTTACCATGAATCTCAGCAACAAATCCTGGGGTGTGCATGTGAACATAACGTGAGCAAGAACAGTGACGGTGCAACACTGAGTATTGCGTGAGCTGCTTAGCCGAGATATCATTAGCAATACAGCTTGGATCAGAACAGGTTAAGAAAAAATACACAACTTGCGCAGAAATATAAATAAGCGCAACGCAGTAGTATGTCTAAGTTATGCCATTAAACCAGAAACAGCCACGAGAGAATAATGTACAAAACAAGGAAAACAGGCTGATGAAAAAAGGGCAGGCAATATACGGTAGTCATTCAGCAATAATCAGAACAATAAACTGGAACAGTTCAAACATTCAGCATGGCAGCTAGAACAAGACAACAAGTGAAGTGTACACATAACCTCAGATGCGAGAACACTTAGGCTGGTCGGGAGTCGGGATTCGGCCCGGTGGGGGGGTCAGAGTCCTCCAAATGTGACAAAAAGTCCCCACCCTCTCTTGGGTCCTTGATGATGATCATTTTGCCGTTGTACTCAACCTGAAGCTTAAAGGGAAATCCCCATCGATATTGGATCCCACGCGTGCGGAGCGCGGAGGTTAATTCCCTAAGTTCTTGTCTTTTGGGTATTGTAGAGGGAGCAAGATCTTGAAAAAACTGCAACTTGGAATTTTCAAACAATATGTGCGGTTTACCCCGAGTCGGGAGAAGAACCAGTTCTATATCCTTGAAGCCAAGGAAGCACATGATAACATCTCTAGGAGGATCACCATCACGCGGTCTCGGTCGGAGGGCCCTATGAGCCCTTTCCAAGGGCATTTCCCGAGGACCCAGGCTCGGCACGAGGGTGAAGAATAGCTTTTGCAAGTAGGCCTCAAGGGCCGCTGGGAGAATAGACTCCGGCATATTGCGGATTCGGAGATTATTTCTCCTTTCACGATTTTCCAAATCCTCGTTTTTGGCGCGGAGCTCCGATATGTCTTGGATAAGGTGATCGATATCCCTGACATTCTCTATGTGTTCCTTTTGAATAGTATCTTGTCTGGATTCCAATTTAGAGGTTCGAGAAGATAAGGCTGAAACGTCTGATCTGATTGAGATGACCGCTCTGTCCAACTTGGATTCCAGCGATTCTTTAAAGTCCATAATAAGCGATTTCAAAGCTAGGATATATTCTTTGGTTGACAGAGCAGGTGCGGAAGACGGGTCATCCTTATCTGACGAGGATAGGCTAGGAGAAGGAGGGCCTGAGAGCAAGGAGGACTTATCACCTTTGTCGTTTTTAGGGAAATGTTGGGTGATATCCGTTCCCGCACGGTTTCTAGGATTTAGACATGGTTGTACCCCGGCAGTTGAGTCGTAGTAGAGAGGGTTAAACAAAAAATGCTGGAATAGTTGGTGGAAGCGAAGAAGCAAGGTTGCTCCGAAAGAGGACCACTGGAGGGCAAGGTTGAGGTGTGATCAGTGGAGCATGAGGGCTTGTCAGGAGCAATGCAGGACGAGTGCGCCTGAGCACCGAAGGGACTACGTTACAAGCGGGTAATGTGGGAAGTGAAGATGGAGTCCCAAGGTCTAGGGCAGGGGCCACTTAATAGATGCACCTCACCTTTGGATGCCGACAGGCTGAAGCGGAGATCTCCAAACAGCACCGTGCACAGATACCCTCACTTCTAGGCAGCTTATACTGGGTTGCGGTCAGCGGCAGTCCCCGCGGGCAACGGCCCTGACAGTTGTGGTGTAGATTTCAAGAAGCAGGGGACATCCACCACGCTCACAGCAGCAGAGGGCTTCAGGAGTGCAGGACACGTTACCCGGCACTCACAGCTGACAGCCCCGGGTCTCAGGCAGGAAGATGCGGCAGAGCCCGTATAGAAGATGGCCGCCGTCAGCGGGGATGCGCGGCCCGCCATCCGGGCGGCACAGTCTGGGCAGGGGGAGATAGCTGCAGCCCAGTACGGGTGCTGTTGTAGGAGGCGGCGGCAGTAGTAGCGGGGCTCCGATGCCGCGAGCGGAGGCCAGAGCAGCTTGAATGGCCCCCACGAGCACCGCCGGGTAGGTGAAATTGAGGCCGCGGCTTCCGGGGGACAGGTAGGCCGCAATCTGCGGGAGCTCCAAGAGTGCTCCCCGATTCTGCGGACCTAACCCGATGGCAGCGGTAGGAGTCGGGAAGATGGTGAGGTGTAGGAAGAGCAGGTGTGAGGACCCAGGGAGAGAGTTTCAGGTGAAGCATGTCTCGTCTAACTTGTCTTCTATTGGGTATATTCAATTAGTGTCGGTTCAATTTCCGACAGGTTTTTGCCCGTTTTCAACAATGCCGATCCAACTTTTTTTAAAGTCAAATCGGCATTGTCGAAAACAGGCCAAAATAATATCAGAAAAGGCACTGGATTTGAATAGGTCGAATCCAGATTCGACCTAAAAAAAGTCGGAAAATGCAGTTTTTCTAACTTGTCGGAAATTCATACAAAAACTGTATAGACCGCTATAGCTGCCAATTTTACATATTTTAGCTAGGGAACAGTCAATGACTGTGGGACAATGGCCCTCATTCCGAGTTGTTTAGTAGCCGTGCAAACGCTAAGCCGCCACCCTCTGGGAGTGTATCTTAGCTTAGCAGAAGTGCGAACGAAAGGATCGTAGTGCTGCTACAAAAAAAGATTTTGCAGTTTCTGAGCAGCTCCAGACCTACTCCTAGCTAGCGATCACTTCAGACTATTTAGTTCCTGTTTTGACGTCACGAACACGCCCTGCGTTCGTCTAGCCACGCCTGCGTTTTCCCAGACACGCTTGCATTTGTATCTGACACTCCTGCATTTTTCCACACACTCCCAGAAAACGGTCAGTTACCTCCCAGTAACACCTACTTCCTGTCAATCACTCTGCGGCCAGCAGTGCGATTGAAAAGCGTCGCTAGACCTTGTGTGAAACTGCATCGGCTGTTGTGAAAGTACGTCGCGCGTGCGCATTGCGCCGCATATGCAGAAGTGCTGTTTTTTTTGCCTGATCGCTGCGCAGCGACCGAAAACAGCTAGCGAACAACTCGGAATGACCACCCATATGCAGTATAATTCAGAATTCTACCCTTAAAAAAAGACTGATTGCTGACTTTTAGTAAGGCCTCTTCAAACGAGTGAAGCCTAAACTTACATCGTGCCACAACCCTCCCTTATTTCTGCAATAAAGGTATATCATGCTGATATGTCCTATTGGTGTAGAACAATAGGCACCAGCGGAATGTGAAATGGAGTTGAGGCCAGTTTATCCTTAAGCCAGTTTGGAGATTTATTCAGGATAACAGCAGTTGTTAGTGGTAACTGAGTGTAGTATAGTGTAAGCGGTTATGATACCAGAGACAGCAGTAGTGTTAATGCCTATAGTGATACCTGCAAGTAAGACTTTCCCAGGGGAACATGTGCTGCATGTTGTGCAGTACAACACAGTCACACATATCTAAAATGGCACAGGGTGCGCATGCACAGTGAGGATGTGGTGGCCATCTTGGTAAAGGTGGTTGCCTAGCTTCATGGTATAAGAGCAGGAGATAGTGCTGGAGAGCAATCCTCTCTAACAGTTCAATGTTTTAGGAACAAAAAATGGGGTAGATGCATAATCCTCTGTTATGGGAGAGATGTGGTGTTAGCGCATGTCATGTGCACGGATCCACAGGGCTGGCCTGAGCTTAATTATTTTGGTAAGTGAATATAGATTTTGGCTCCCCTCCCATACTTTTAAAGGCACAGCGTGCAACTTCATCGCAAAAAAGGGGTGCAGTCTCACAAGGAAGGGTCTTGGTCACTCAATCATAGGTGTGCGCAGGGGGGTGCCTGGTGCGCACAGGCACCCCCTAATGTCTGGCACCCCGATCTCACATGCCTGATGCAGCGAGGAGGCTGATTACTGTCCCCTCTGCGCTGCACCCTGTCAGGACTGCATTACTGACCGGACGCCTGGGTTAATCAAGGGTGCCACTGCCACTGGCTTTCAAACTCCCACCTCCATGTACAAAAACAGCGTGATGTGATGTGATTACTTCATGCTGTTTGCACGCCCACCCGTCACACCCGCCACACGCCCACCTTGCTCCTTCTATGCTATGCCAACACCAGCCACTGATGAGGATCTTGTAAGTTAGCTGCTGCAGCTTGCTGGGGAAAGAGAGAGGGAGCCAGACCAGGCTGAGGAGGAGCAGTGTAATTGCAGCGAGTGCCATCTGGGGTGCTTGTTTGGTGCACACCACAACATCTGACAATGTATCTGCTTTATTAGGATTGGTACAAGGGTGGATATTTTATATTGCGTTGATCGTCAATAGATGGTGCTAGACACGCCCAAAAGGCGGTGCTAGACACACCCCTCCGACGGTGCACCCCCTAATAAAATGTGCTGCGCACGCCTATGCACTCAATAGTATGCCCAATTAAAATTACACCATACAGTAGCACAATTTTATTTACATTAAACCACATGTAGTACCACTGATTAATGTTATTTGAATCATATTACACCGCACAGTAATGCCCCTTATTCACAGTGGCCACAGTAGTAGTGTCACTCACACACATAATGCCCACAGTAGTAGTGCCCCTTACACAGAAAATGTCCACAGTAGTTGTGCCCCTTACACAGATAATGACCACAGTAGTTGTGCCCCTTACACAGATAATGACCACAGTAGTTGTGCCCCTTACACAGATAATGACCACAGTAGTAGTGCCCTTTACACAGTTAATGCTCACAGTAGTTATGCCCCTTACACAGATAATGTCCACAGTAGTTGTGCCCCTTACACAGATAATGACCACAGTAGTTGTGCCCCTTACACAGATAATGACCACAGTAGTTGTGCCCCTTACACAGATAATGACCACAGTAGTAGTGCCCTTTACACAGATAATGACCACAGTAGTAGTGCCCTTTACACAGTTAATGCTCACAGTAGTTATGCCCCTTACACAGATAATGTCCACAGTAGTTGTGCCACTTACACAGATAATGACCACTATAGTTGTGCCCCTTACACAGATAATGACCACAGTAGTTGTGCCCCTTACACAGATAATGGCCACAGTAGTTGCCCTTACACAGATAATGACCACAGTAGTTGCCCTTACACAGATAATGACCACAGTAGTTGTGCCCCTTACACAGATAATGACCACAGTAGTTGTGCCCCTTACACAGACAATGACCACAATAGTTGTGCCCTTACACAGATAATGACCACAGTAGTTGTGCCCCTTACACAGATAATGACCACAATAGTTGTGCCCCTTACACAGATAATGACCACAGTAGTTGTGCCCCTTACACAGATAATGACCACAGTAGTTGCCCTTACACAGATAATGACCACAGTAGTTGCCCTTACACAGATAATGACCACAGTAGTTGCCCTTACACAGATAATGACCACAGTAGTTGTGCCCCTTATACAGATAATGACCACAATAGTTGTGCCCCTTACACAGATAATGACCACAGTAGTTGCCCTTACACAGATAATGACCACAGTAGTTGCCCTTACACAGATAATGCTCACTGTTGTTGGGCTCTCTACTGCAGTTGGTCGGAGACCTCAATACCCATCATCTGATGCTGCAGTTGAACTAAAAGTAGCCAAGGCGAAAGGAAGGGAGGCGGGGGGATTCACACGCTCAATCATGTCTCCAGCCATCGTGGCATCTGGCCCCATCACAGTTTGTGCTTCATGTAATTTGCGGCGTGACATCATGATTTATATTACACCACACAGTAGTACCCCTTATACACAATGCCCACCGTAGTAGTGCTGTTTAACACATAATGTGTTAGGTGGAAATCATTCATCTATTAATAGAAACTTTCTTGACTTCAGAAATATAATCCAGGTTTTACTTGTAATTTTGGACATGGATTTTTTTTGGGGGGTGGGGAGGGTTGTGTTAGTGTTTTTTTGTCCCCTACTTGCTGATCCCATTATAGCCTTACTTGTCAGGGGATCAGTACGGAAAGCCGGTGGGCAGAATCCCGATGTTCGAAATACCGACGTTGGGATCTCAATTGCTAAGAAGCCGACGGGTGAGTAAGGGGTGCTATACCATCTCCCCTACCCCCTAACTCTAACCCTTCCTACCCACTGCCTAACCCTAACCTCCCCCTTAGTGCCTAACCCTAACCTTCCCCCCCGTCAGTGCCTACACCTAACCTCCCAGCCCACTGCCTAAACCTAACCCTCCCAAGCTGCAGCCTAACCCTAAACCTCAAAGGGGGGCGCCTAACCCTAATCCTCCTTCCCTGCACCATAACTCTCCCTGGGCTCGGAATAACCCTAACCCTTCCCCCACAGCCTGAACCTCCTTCTCCCCCGCAGCACAGCCATTTGTCCTTCCCGCTGCAGGGGGAAGTAGGAGGAGCCCAGGGACTCACTGCACACGTCGCCTCCCGGGTCTGGGAGGTGATGGAGGCCACCACAAACCCTTTCCTCGGAACTATCACTGATCGCAGGGCACCTCTGGCATCGCATTGCGATACTAATCGCATATGTTAGTAGATGACCCGCGATCAGTGATAGTACATCCTGTCCAATGTTTGTAATGGTAGTCCGAGCCCTCATACACAACAAAAATATATTAGCAGTTCAATTGACTGTTACAAATTGTACCCTACTGTGTATTAGAACACTGGCTTTCAACCTCAACCCTGAAGTTTTGTTTTGAAGATTTCTGTCTGTGGAAGCAGGCGGGATAGTTAGTGACCCAACAAAATGTATTCATTAATTAAATTCATTCAAAATGTGGGCAGTTTTTCGACGATTTTGAGGCATTTTTTGCCAATGCCTTTTCACACAAAAAAAATGCGAAAATGCCTGAACAGGTGAAAACCTACAATTGAATAGGCAGGGGGGCGAATTCAACAATGAGATTACCAGAGCTAATTGAATACCCCTGAGTACACATTATGCAATATATCGGCACTTCGAGCAAACGGACAATATATTGCAAGCCTGCCGACAGGTATGTTTCCTTGATATGTCTGTGAACGATGTTGTTCACAGACATATCCCTTCTGCTGTGCAGCACAGCCAATGGCCGATATAACGGTGCATCTGGCTATGCGTACGGGCAGACGGATTGGCCACTCTGTCAGCATGACGGCGTGTCCACCGACATATCTGTCTTGTTGTACCCAGCCTAAGTTTTAGTGGGTCAGGACTGGTGTGACTGACAGATATTATCTGTACAGCCCTACATATTTGGTTCTGCTATACAAAACATATTATTATTATTATTATTATTATTATTATTATTGTTATTATTTTTATTATTAATAATAATAATAATAAATATGACTGTGCCATCAACTATTACTTTGATTTTTTCATTCCAGAGGCTGAATCCACAAACTCCTAAACTAGTGTATTCCTCAGACTAAAGGTGCATACACACGGTGATATTTGGGCTAACCCCGATTCTCACTGTGCAACAGGGGCTAGGTCGGTATCACAAGCACATAATGACTGTGCTTGCGATACTGACTATGTGCAATTTTGGCTAAGTGTAAATTTTGACTATTTTTTTCTACGAGATAGTCAAAATTGACTTGCCTGCACAGTCTATCTAGACTTGCGATGTCGACCGCGCTGGACCGCGCATCGTCATCCCATCGGGATCGCAAGGTGACTATATAGTCAAAATCGTAACAAAAATCTCACCATGTGTATACACCATTAGACCACATGTGGGCGTATATGTATCAAAGCTTGGAGTGATATAAATTGGAGAGAGATAAAGTACCAACTGCTCAGCTCCTGGGCGGGAAGTACTATGTGACATCGCCGCCCATCGTCACGATGCTAAGTGCATATGTACTTACACATGCACTTAGCTTTGCGAGGGACAGCTCTTCCGATAAGAGCTGTCCTTCGCAATCCTTGGCGTCTCCCTGACTTTCGGGTTTCGGACCCCTGTGTGTTAGGCGCCGCGGTCCGGGTTCCCTTCGCGGCCCGGCGCCTAGCAACTAGGGACGCCGAGCGTGCTGAGCCGCCGGGTCCCTAGCAACGCTAGGACGCCGTGCGCGCTGAGCCGCCGGCTCCCTAGCAATGCTAGGACGCCGGGCGCGCCGAGCCGCCAGGACCCTAGCAACGGGGACGCCACGGGCGGACCGCGTTCCCCGTTGCAGGGTCGATCTAGTTTAATTAAAACACATGTTTCCTGGTCGTGCAGCAAGGCAGCTGCACGACATTTATGTTAATCAGGCTCTGGAACTCTGATTGGAGGAGTCAAGGTTTTAACCCTTCCCAGTGCCTCACACAGACACCGGTTATAGCTTCCTGCATGCTGCTTTTGTTTGCTGAACGTCTGTTCCAGTTCTGCTGTGTCCGGTCATTCCTGTCCTCAGAGTTTCCGAATCTTGGTGTTTGTCATCCCATCCCAAGGAGTCTTCTGGTCCTCATTTACCCACAACAGTCGCCAGAGGATCTCGTGTGGTTTTCGTGAGTGGCGGCTCTGCCGCATGCTGCGGCCTAGGCTGCTTTATTTTGTATTCTGTTTTGGAGCATTTGCGGAGGTTTCCGCTTCCACAGTCCTCTCCGGAACACGGCGGTGCCGGGTAGGAGAGTGGACAAGTGGGTATTTTGGTTGTCCTTTTCCCTGGCGGTTTTCCGCACATACTCTAGTTTTAGGTTAGTTTGTACCCCCTGGCCTTGTTGTTTAGTTAGAGGGCCCCTTGTTATCACCCTGTCTCGGATTTCTCTTTGTCTCCCATTAAGACCTGAGGGGGCATCGGAGTTGGGCAGACGTAATCCGTCCTTTAAACGCGGCTGCCATGGGCTCAAGCAACCATAGTCTCGCAAGAGAATTCTGACAGCACGGGCGAGACAACGGAGAGAGGGCGCCAGGGGCTATTCCCGTTCCCACTCTCATTCTCAGCATTACGTTCCAGTACTCGGGTCCTTGCTATAAGATCTCCCCAGACCAGAGTATTGGAATCATAACATTATAACCGGTCCACAAAACTTAAAAATTAAAGGGGGTTTAATTTTTTCTCATTCTGTTTTTGCGAGAGTTTATCGGCCTCATGAATCAGACAGGTTTAGGACCTAATCCCGGTCAGCTCTTAGTTAACCAGATGCAAGAACTTACTCAGATGGTTCAGGATCTTTCTCTTCGGGTGAGATCGCAGGAAGATCTTTTGCGAGCCTCCCCGAGGGTAGTCCCAGAACCAAAGATGCATTTACCCGATCGTTTTTCCGGTGACAGAAAGGATTTTTTTAATTTTAAAGAAGCTTGTAAGCTATATTTTCGTTTAAGACCTGCATCCTCTGGTACTGAATACCAGCGGGTGGGGATTATTATTTCATTACTCCAGGGGGATCCTCAGACCTGGGCGTTTGGTTTAAAAACTGAGGATCCTGCGTTGCTATCTGTAGACGCCTTTTTTAAGTCATTAGGGCTCTTGTATGATGACCCAGATAGAGAGGCGTCAGCTGAGAGTCATCTGCGCGCTCTCAAACAAGGTAGAAATCCAGCGGAGGTTTATTGTACCGAGTTTCGCCGTTGGTCGAACGACTGTGGCTGGAATGACCCGGCCCTGCGCAGTCAGTTTCGCCTCGGTTTATCTGATTTCATTAAAGACAGTCTCCTCCAGTACCCCGCTCCTGAGACTCTCGATAAACTAATGGAGCTTGCTATAAAAATTGATCGTCATCTCCGAGAGCGGAGGGCTGAAAGAGGAACAGCTATAAGGCCTAGTCCTTGTGTTTATACCTTCCCAGAAGACGTCGAGGAGCCCATGCAGATGGGTCTCTCCCGGCTGTCTCCTGAGGAAAGAACCAGAAGACAAAATTCCGGTCTTTGTTTATACTGTGGGGGTAAGGGACATTTCGCTCGTAACTGCCCGAATAAGTCGGGAAACGCTCTGACCATGTGAATTGTGAGGGGGTTCACTTAGGTCTGCAGCTTATCTCCTCAAACAACTTTCTATTAGTCCCTGTTAAAGTTTCCTTTGGCAGCCTCAGTTCATTTGTGTCGGCCTTTGTCGACAGTGGAGCTGCAGGAAACTTTATGGATTTAACTTGGGCTAAGGCCTTAGGTATTCCACATTTACCGTTGGATAGATGTATCACCATGCACGGCTTGGATGGGGGTCCACTTTCCAACGGGGTAATTACTCACCGTACACCTCCAGTAATACTTACAGTAGGAGCCTTACATTCTGAAAATATTGAATTCTACCTTACACATTGCCCGGCAGTTCCTGTAGTTTTGGGTCACCCTTGGCTTGCCTTTCATAATCAAACCATTGATTGGCGGTCCGGGGAGATTTCTCAGTGGGGTTCTTTTTGTGCTAAAGAATGTATTTCTTATCCAGTCAGGGTTGCAGCAGTCGTCCCAGAGCTCATTCCTGTGGAATACCAGGATTTTGCGGATGTGTTCTCCAAAGGCAATGCGGACATTCTGCCTCCCCATCGGTCCTATGATTGCGCAATTGAACTAGTTCCAGGGGCCACTTTGCCTAAGGGGAGATTATATGCCTTGTCCGGGCCAGAAACCACGGCCATGAATAATTATATTCAGGAAAGCCTAAAAAATTGATTTATTAGACCATCAAAATCTCCCTTAAGTGCTGGTTTTTTCTTTGTGGAGAAAAAAGATGGCTCGCTAAGACCATGCATTGATTTTAGGGCACTGAATAAGATCTCTGTTAAAAATACCCATCCTTTGCCGTTAATTTCTGTACTCTTTGATCAGTTACGTTCCGCCGTGATTTTCTCTAAAATTGACTTTAGGGGAGCTTACAACCTCATCCGAATTAAATCTGGGGATGAGTGGAAGACGGCTTTCAGCACTCAGTCGGGTCACTATGAATACCTGGTGATGCCGTTCGGCCTGTCAAATGCTCCAGCGGTTTTTCAAGACCTCATTAACGATGTTCTCCGTGACTTCCTTGGGAAATTCATGGTTGTTTATTTAGACGACATCTTGATATATTCTGAGTCGATGGAACAACATGTTACCCAGGTGCGTCAGGTTCTTCAAAAGTTACGTGAGAATCATTTATATGCCAAGCTGGAGAAGTGTGATTTTCACATCACAGAGGTATCTTTTTTAGGGTACATAATTTCTCCCCAGGGATTTTCCATGGAACCGAAGAAGCTCCAGGCCATCCTTAATTGGGCGCAACCCACTAATTTAAAAGCAATTCAGCGCTTTTTAGTGTTTGCGAATTATTATAGGCGGTTCATTCATACTTTTTCTGACCTGGTCGCTCCCACAGTAGCGCTGACTAAAAAAGGAGCGGATCCCTCCAATTGGTCGCATGAAGCTGAGTTGTCCTTCCGGGCCTTGAAACAAGCCTTTGTCTCGGCTCCAGTCCTCAGACATCCTAATCCGGAACTGCCCTTTATTGTGGAGGTTGATGCCTCAGAGGTTGGAGTGGGGGCTGTCCTTTCTCAGGAAGATCCGGAGTCTCTGGAGTTACATCCTTGTGCCTTCATGTCCAGGAAATTCTCCTCCGCTGAATCCAACTATGACGTTGGTAATCGGGAGTTACTGGCAGTAAAATGGGCTTTCGAGGAGTGGAGGCATTGGCTGGAAGGAGCTAGACATACTATTTCAGTTTTTACTGACCATAAAAACCTGCAGTATATTGAATCAGCTAAACGGCTTAATGCTCGGCAGGCACGTTGGGCATTATTTTTTACTCGTTTCAGGTTTATAATCACCTTCAGGCCTGGTTCCAAGAATATGAAAGCTGATGCCCTCTCACGTAGCTTTCTTCCGGTTCACAATAGCAATCCTGTTGTTACCCCCATAGTTCCATCTTCGGTCATCCGGGCAGGCCTCACACAGGATTTATTTACTCAGTTAAACCAACTTCAACACCAAGCTCCTAGACTTACTCCTGCTGGTCGTCTTTATGTCCCTGAATTTTTGAGAGGCACTGTTTTAGCTGAGTTTCATGACAACAAAGTCTCAGGGCATCCGGGTATCACTAAGACCTTGGAGTTAGTCTCTCGCTCAGTGTGGTGGCCTAGTCTTCCTAAAGACGTTAAGGAATTCGTCCATTCCTGTCAGGTTTGTGCACAGCATAAGGTTCCTCGTTCGTTGCCTATCGGGCAACTCATGCCTTTAACTGTTCCTCTCAGGCCATGGTCTCATATTTCCATGGATTTTGTGGTTGACCTTCCCCTTTCAGCCAGATTCCGAGTCATTTGGGTGGTAGTGGACCGTTTTAGCAAAATGGCTCATTTTATTGCTCTTCCCCGATTGCCTTCTGCTCAAGGGTTGGCAGTTTTGTTCCTCCGCCATGTGTTCAGGCTTCATGGTTTGCCCACTGATATCATTTCTGATCGGGGTCCACAATTCATCGCACGATTCTGGAAACGTTTTTGTGCCTCATTGAAGATGAAACTGTCTTTAACATCTGGTTACCACCCACAGTCTAACGGGCAAACCGAACGAGTCAACCAGTCACTAAAACAGTATTTACGTTTGTATTCGGCCAAACTCCAGAATGATTGGTCCGAGTTTCTCCCTTTGGCTGAATTTTCTTATAATAACTCTTGTCATTCCTCCACCAAAGAGTCTCCATTCTTTTCAGTTTTTGGTTTTCACCCTAGAGCCAACTCTTTTTTTCATCATTCTCCAGTTTCCTCGTTGTCCTTAACCTCCCATCTCAGAGCAATTTGGAGAAAAGTGCACTTTGCTCTCAGAAAAGCGGCCTTCCGAGAAAATAAATTTTCTGATAGGCTCCGACGTCCTTGCACTTTTAAGGTGGGAGATAAGGTGTGGTTGTCAACTCGCAACATCAAGCTTCAACAATCCTCGGCTAGACTGGGACCCAAATTTATTGGACTGTTTCTTATCATTAAGAAGGTCAACCCAGTTGCCTTTCGGCTACGTTTACCTAGATCTCTCAGAATTGGAAATACCTTTCACTGTTCCCTGTTGAAACAATATGTTTCTTCCAGTAGATTTCCTCGGAGGACCTCTCAGGGTAGATCTCCGGTGGATGTACAGGGACAACAGGAGTTCTTGGTGGAGAAGGTTCTTGATTCTAAAGTGTCCCGGGGTCGGCTTTATTTTTTGGTCCACTGGAAAGGCTATGGTCCGGAGGAGAGGTCTTGGGTCCTGGATAAGGATCTTCATGCCCCTAAACTCAAGAGATCATTTTTTCTGGAATTTCCTCTGAAACCTGGCTTTAGGGGTTCATTGACCCCTCCTCAAGGGGGGGGTACTGTTAGGCGCCGCGGTCCGGGTTCCCTTCGCGGCCCGGTGCCTACCAACTAGGGACGCCGAGCGTGCTGAGCCGCCGGGTCCCTAGCAATGCTAGGACGCCATGCACGCTGAGCCGCCGGCTCCCTAGCAACGCTAGGACGCCGGGCGTGCCGAGCCGCCATGACCCTAGCAACGGGGACGCCACGGGCGGACCGCGTTCTCCGTTGCAGGGTCGATCTAGTTTAATTAAAACACGTTTCCTGGTCGTGCAGCAAGGCAGCTGCACGACATTTATGTTAATCAGGCTCTGGAACTCTGATTGGAGGAGTCAAGGTTTTAAGCCTTCCCAGTGCCTCACACAGACACCGGTTATAGCTTCCTGCATGCTGCTTTTGTTTGCTGAACGTCTGTCCCAGTTCTGCTGTGTCCGGTCATTCCTGTCCTCAGAGTTTCCGAATCTTGGTGTTTGTCATTCCATCCCAAGGAGTCTTCTGGTCCTCATTTACCCACAACAGTCGCCAGAGGATCTCGTGTGGTTTTCGTGAGTGGCGGCTCTGCCGCGTGCTGCGGCCTAGGCTGCTTTATTTTGTATTCTGTTTTGGAGCATTTGCGGAGGTTTCCGCTTCCACAGTCCTCTCCGGAACTCGGCGGTGCCAGGTAGGAGAGTGGACAAGTGGGTATTTTGGTTTTCCTTTTCCCTGGCGGTTTTCCGCACATACTCTAGTTTTAGGTTAGTTTGTAGCCCCTGGCCTTGTTGTTTAGTTAGAGGGCCCCTTGTTATCACCCTGTCTCGGATTTCTCTTTGTCTCCCATTAAGACCTGAGGGGGCATCGGAGTTGGGCAGACGTACTCCGCCCTTCAAACGCGGCTGCCATGGGCTCAAGCAACCATAGTCTCGCAAGAGAATTCTGACAGCATGGGCGAGACAACGGAGATAGGGCGCCAGGGGCTATTCCCGTTCCCACTCTCATTCTCAGCATTACGTTCCAGTACTCGGGTCCTTGCTATAAGATCTCCCCAGACCAGAGTATTGGAATCATAACACTGTGTCATTCTGCGCATGTGCAGAATGACGGGGGCGGCCGCGGGGCATGCTGGGTGGGATCCGATTGGATTCCTCACGCCAGTGCTGTGGAAAGAAGCCCATAGACTTCTATGGGGTATCGCTTCCGCAGTGCTGACCCGGCGGCTGGGGCTTTGTACATTTGGAAAATGCGGTAAATGGGGGTTTATCGTATTTTCCATTTAGTACATCCTGCCCCCTGTCATTTTTCAAACACAGCCTGTAACATGGCAGTTAGAAGCTGGTTGGTTTGTACTTTATCTCTCGCTAAGCATCCGAATATATAAAAGAAGACCAAAAACAGAGATTTGCAGTGGCCGACTATTCTGTGAACTAGAGGAGTTCTGTCCCAAAATAATGTTATTGTATAACAGCATACACACCCATAAGCCTAAAGTAAAGAGTGCTGACAACTAACCATAACTGGTGAATACCATCACCTGTAGCGATGAGGCATCCTTAGGCACACCATTCCTATTTGTATGCCAGCTGTCACCATTAAGGTGCCATGAAGATCACATGTATGCACCATGATGTCCTAATTTCTGGGGGTAGGGGGGTTGTGTAATGGTTTTTACTAGTTTTGAACACAAATAAAGCCAAGAACAATAGTACACAATACAGGCGATATCCAAGAAAGTTGACTAAATTGAGTAACCAGCATAATTTACATAATGCAATAACCGTAGAACGGGATATTCAGTTTACTAATCATGTACTACCGAATTTGGCAACGAACAAATATAGACCAAAGAAAACAACAGATAGAGCAGGTAAGAGAGTAAAACAAGGAGAGAGACAATACAGTGACACAAATAGGGAAACATAAAGACACGGGCCAGATTCTACTTATAGGAGTGTTCCTAAAACGGCATAGTGAAGCATAGATATAAAGTAGAAATAAGAAATATCAAGTGTAATCAGGTAGCATCAGATTGTGGGGAATGTAATTGTGATAGATCTGTAGAGCCAGTAATAGCCATAGGTAGCCCTCTCCGCTCCCGAAATTCCTTCCATTTCAACCAATTTTTCCAGACCGAGGGAGGCGATATCGAATATATACCTCCTGCTGTTTCAAATAAAAAATGCTTATGGGTATTATTAACAATAGCTTGGATGGTGGGTATAGTCTGTGATTTCCACAGATGTCCAATTTCCGCCTTGGTGGATATGAGGACATGGCCAGCAACATATCTGTCACAATGCAATAATTCAGACGGTGAATAATGAAATAAAGCAAACATAGGGTTCATTGGCACTTCCACCCCCAACACCTTCTGGATAAGAGAAAACACTTCGGTCCACAGCGGTCTCAGAGTCGGGCATTCCCAAAAAATGTGCAAAATATTACCCACATGGCCGAAATTTCTCCAGCAAAGCCGGGAGACTGAGGGCCAAATGCTATGAAGCCGCTGCGTAGTAAAGTATGCTCTTTGGCATAATTTAAAGTACATTTCAGAATGTTGGAGGCATTTCGAAATCTTAAAGCACATTGAGGAAATGGAGTGCCACTCTTCCTCTCGCAGAACAATAGAGAGGTCTCTTTCCCATTTCAGCTGCGAGGGAGTCTAACCCTGTTTAGACAGAAGAATAATGTAATGATACCATTTAGAAATACCACCGCCATGCTCAGGGGAAGACATTCTAAAGCATAAGGAAGCAGGAAGGGGGACGGGATCCACAAACCCACCAGCACAGGACTGAAGCCAATGTCGTATCTGCAAACATTTAAAGAAGTCCTGCTTTGAAATACCTGAATGACTTTGTAGTCTAGAGAAGGGCACCAAACCTCCCTCCGAGCATAGATCCCTCAAATGCACAATCCCAACATCAATCCAAGCGTCCAACACAAGATTAGGTATGATACAAGCGATAGTTCTAATATGCATTCGGCCGACGGCAACAAAACAGTCGAATCAGATGCAACAACCGCATGCCAAAGCTTCAAGGTGCATCTAACCGCTTCCCCCGGGCCCTGCCAATTTGGGACGCTATGGGCGGGCAACAAAAATAGATCTCTCATGTCTACTGGACCTAAAAAGGACCGTTCAATGAGGACCCATGGTTTGGGATTGTGCATATTGAACCAATCCCGAGCCTAACTGAAAAGGCAAGCGGAATGGTACACTTCTAAATTAGGGTAGGCTACACCTCCGACAGTCTTAGGTAACATCAAAACCTGTCTAGCAATAAGGGGCCTAGACCCCTTCCATATATAATGGGAAATGATCTTGTTAGCCCTTACGACAAGAGGTTTGGGGAAGTTGCGAGGGATAGCCCGGAACAAGTATAGAAGTTTAGGGAGTAAAATCATCTTGGTCGCGGAGATGCGTCCTAACCAGGAAATTTCATGAAGGGACCATTCTTTAATTAGTTTTTCAAAAGTGATTAAGAGGGGCAAATAATTACAGTCTCTGTCTAAGGAGAGATGAATACCCAAATACTTGATAGATCTCTCTTGCCAAGCATATCGGTATCTGTCTTTAAGCAAGGTCACAGTGCGTGGTGGAGTGTGAAGCTGTAGAGCTTCGGTTTTGGAAGTGTTTAACTTGTAATAGGAAATTCTGGAATACCGATCCAGGATAATATGGAGAGTGGGTAGGGAGGCGTCAGGGTGGGTTAAACAAAGCAAAATGTCATCAGCGAATAAACTGATCTTGTGAGTCAGACCTCCTATCTTTGGACCTGCAACTGTCGGCTCAGACCTAATGGCTTCGGCTAGAGGCTCAATAGCAAAGGCGAATATAAGGGACGACAAGGGGCAACCCTGTCTAGTGCCATTTGAAATATCGAAGTCCCCTGACAAACAACCATTGACAAACACCCTTGCAGAGGGGGCAGAGTATAAAGCAAAAATAGAGTCCAAGAACCTCCCAACAAACCCAAATTTATCCAGAACAGCTCTCAGATATCCCCAGTGGAGTCTGTCAAATGCCTTTTCGGCATCCAGTGAGAGTATGAGAAGGAGCGTTTTATGTGCATCACAATATTCCAGTATATTATACAATCTCCGAGTGTTGTCCAGGGCCTGCCTGCCCGGGACAAAGCCAACCTGGTCAGCAGCTATGAGAGAAGGAAGCAGCGGGGAAAGGCGATTGGCGATAAGCTTTGTAAAAAGCTAAACGTCTGTGTTCAACAGAGCTATGGGACAATAGTTTTGGACGGATGTAGGGGGTTTACCAGGTTTAGGAATAGCAACTATTTGTGATTCAAGCATTTCTCTCGGAAACCTCCCCACAACCGATGCCTCATTGAAAACAGACAACAGTACAGGGGCCAAGTCAGCCTTATATGATTTATAAAAATTGGAGGGGAAGCCATCAGGGCCAGGGGCCTTGTCTCTCGGGAGATCAGTAATGGCTGCTTCTAGTTCTTTTATTGTCCAAGGGGAGCCAAGGGACAGGCAGGTTGCGGAGTCCAGCGTCGGGAGGGAGATCTCCTTCAAGAAGGACTGAATGTCAGCTGCTCTGGGTTGGGGAGTAGTCCGGTCTGATTTTAAACCGTAGAGTCGAGAGTAATACTCTCCAAAGGTGTTTGCAATATCGTAAGGGTCAGATACTCTAGATCCCGTGGAGGAACAAACAGTGAATTCTAGCTCTAGCTCGCCTACCCCGTAACTTCCGAGAAAAGAGGCGACCCGCCTTATTACCAAGTACATAAAACCTCTGGTTCAGTCGAGCAATGTTACGTTGCACATCCCGAAGGGAGAAAACGTTAACCTTTTCCCTAGCAGCTAGCAGAAGCTTGAAAGGAGATCTATTGAGAGGATCAGCTTTATGCAGCAATTCAAGTCTGGCAGCCTCACTTTCAGCTAACAAACGCTCAGCATGTTGAGAGCGTTTAAGTCTGGAAGCTGTTTGAATGGCAGAACCTCGAATTACTGCCTTAAAGGAGCACCAGTTATTAAAAACCGAGGTATCCTCCGGCTTATTTGTGTCTAGGTATAACTGTATAGAGTGTCGTATGGTGAGAAAAGCATCGGGGTGGTTAAGTAAGAACTTCCCCAGTCTCCAGGGCCCTGGAGAGACTTTACAGGCCTCCTGGTCCCATACTACCAATAATGGGGAATGGTCAGACCAAGTCATCGGCAATATAGCAATTTCACGAATGGCCGTCAGAGTCTCTTTATAAGTCAAGGCAAGATCTATCCTAGAATACGAGAAGTGAACATGCGAGTAGAAAGAGTAGTCCCGCACAGTGGGATGTTTGGTTCTCCATGCGTCGTAAAGATCGTATTCACCCAGTAACTGGCGAAGGCCAGCCCTCCCATCCTGAATGTTCCGATTCCCAGACAGGGTACTCCTAGTAGTGCGAGGTCTATCTAGTAGAGGATCCACAACTAAATTGAAATCCCCCAAAAATCATAACAGCCCCCTTAGTGTGCTTTTGTATTAAGGAACATAGTTTCTTACAGAACGTAAGCTGACCAGAATTCGGAGCATAGCATGAGACTAAAGTGACCATAACGTTTTCCAGTAACCCTATTAATATGAGATACCGACCCTCAGGGTCTACAATTTGGGATTCTAGTGTGAAAGAGCAGTTCAGGGAAAAAAAGTATCGCTACCCCAGCCTTTTTTGTAGGACCATTAGCCATATAGCAAGTAGGGAAATGGTTGTCATGAAATCTAGGGGGGTTCAATTTCCTAAAATGGGTTTCTTGAATTGCACCCACATTCGCCTTCATTTTATAGAAGGAGGACAGAGCCAGTTTACGTTTCTGTGGGGAGTTCAATCCGCTGAAACAGCCGCTGAAACCAACAGATGCAGTCAAAAGTAATACTGTATCTTGAACATAGCACCACAGTAGAAACAAAACCCTGGGGGAGACAAGACACACAAGGGGAACTCACAGGGGTAGAAAAGAGAGAAGAAAGAAAGAAAGAAAGAAAGAAAGAAAGAAAGAAAGAAAGAAAGAAAGAAAGAAAGAAAGAAAGAAAGAAAGAAAGAAAGAAAGAAAGAAAGGAAGGAAACAGACCCTGTAGAGATACGGAGTCATAGTAAGAAGCCAAAACATCCAGCGCCTCACACTACAAAATAGAGATGTTGGTGGCCAACCTCCCCGCAACCAAACAGCCGAAGTTTGTGTATCTCGGTATGTATAAACTCACGCGACATACAAAACATATAACATATAAGTGCAGGACTACAGAGACATGCAATCCTAAACAAATCTTTGAGATCTAGAGTAAATAGGTTAATCTAAAGACAACAGCAAAAAGATAATCAGAAGGAGGCATAAGACGAAGTCATGACTCTTAAAACTAGAACTCTAAACTACTCATATATGAGCAAACCTAAGAAAAGGAACAACAAAAAATAGTCTCAATGGTAGTAATCAACATATGTAATAACTATAGCAGTCTCTGCAGTAAACATCCTGGAAACGTAATATCATCCAAATGAAGGCCGCTCATGGCAAATAGGCATTACAGAGGTATAACTCTACTTCTCAACCGTCGACCAGTCCTGCTGGAGTCGACGGTCAGGAGAGCCAGACCCGCGATCTCCCCCTAGATTCCATTTACGGAGAAGCTTCATACCATCGTCCATCGAAGAGATAGCACTAATGGAGCCATCTCTGGAAATTAATAGATGAGTGAGGAAGCCCCATCTATAGAGAATGCCAGCCTTCCGAAGAGCTGTAGTAACAGGTTGGAAAGAGCGTCTTTTGTTAAGAGTGTACTGCGACAAGTCTCCAAATAATTGAAGCTGGCCCAAGGCCTCTGCTGAGTCAGAAGAAGGTCTAGCCGCTTTGAGCAGGGATTCTTTAATATGGAAGAAGTGAACTCGCATCAGAACATCCCTAGACGATCCCTCCGGAGCACTACGGGCCTTCGGAATCCGATGAATGCGGTCTATAAGCAGATCCGAGGAACTGGTGGAGGGCAGCAATTTCTTGAAGATCTCTATAGTGTAATCATGAAGACTGCTATTGGAAACCGAGTCAGGGACCCCTCTGAGTTTAAGGTTGTTTCTGCGCGAACGATCTTCCACATCCGCCACTTTATCGCGCAGAGCAGCCACTTCACCCTCGAGGGTATCATGGGAGTCAATGAGTGAGTTATGCAAGCCCACCACTTCACCCATCTTCGTTTCCAGCTGGCCGGTCCTCTCGACCAATTAGTCAGTGGAGCTCTGGCAGGATTTCAACATGGCTCTAAACTCAGATGTCACTTCATCTTTAAACTGATGCAGCAAAAGCTTCATACTGCCCACTGTCAAAGCTTCACTATCCTCAAGACGCGGTGGAGAGGGTGGGTAATTGGAAGGAGAAGCAGGCGCCAGAGGAGAGGACAGCATGTTCTAGGGTGACGAGCCAGCCACAGGAGCTCTAGCCTCTTGAGGCTTATTACGAAAGGGAGAAGGCTTAAAAAAGGCGACTTGAGAGGCCGGTTTGGAGGCTTTATGCTTCTTCAGAGGCATGACTCCAGACTTCCCAGAGGAGCACCCAATACAGTAGAAAGGGGGTACAGTGGGCCTCAATCCAACACATACCCGTGTGTAGGTATGTATCGGCTAGAGTGATTGCGGGGAGGCACTAGGAGAACATAATGCAAAAAGGGTCACATCTCAGCACAGCAGTGACAGATCTGATTCTCAAGGGCGATCAGGAATCACCCCCATCAGAAGGGCCTCAAACACAGGAAGCAGCCTATCCCCGTACCAGTTGATCCAAATGCTCAATGTGAAGCAGATCCACTGCCCAGGGCTCAGCGGCGAATGATGCTTTAGACAGGGTCTTAACTACAGTCCGCGGCGGAAGGGCCCTTTCTCTGCCTCCAAATAATATGTGCCAGGGAGCAAACGGGAGGTCTGACTAAGTAACCCAGGTGGAGCGGGGTATATAGTGCAGTCCCAGGGGAGACTAAGAGCCAGCCCCAGGGTAAGCACACAGGAGGATTGGCACGGCGTGCAGCCCGGCGTCTCGATCAGGGCTGCTGATGGTGGCTGCCGGCAGTCAGCAAGTGCAAAGCTACAGGGGAGGAAGTCGCCGCTGGTAAACTGGTCCAGGGGAGCAGCTTACCTTGTCAGGAGGGGGGATCATCCGTACCGAGCGTCCGCCGCGTCCCTCTCCGGCTCCCGAGATTCAAGATGGCCGCCGCCGGGGCTCCTGACCACCCACTCCAGCATCCAGCCGGCCTCTCCTCCCTCCTGTAGTGCCACTGGCGAGATGGTCCGGCCGCGGGAGTTCAGATCGGGGGTCCACGTCAGGCGCTCCAAAGGTATGTACTGCGCGGCTGGCGTGCTTCTAGGTGGTGGGCAGGCCGCAACCCGCAGGAGCCAAAATACCGGCTCCCCGATTCCGCAGCGCTAGCCCACCACTGTGAGGACTCCTTTCCACTGCAGGGGCTGATATTATAAGGCTTCTAAGGCACAGGGGGAGGAAAACAAGGATAGTTTCCCCTCAGTAAGAACGGAGCTCACCGCTCGTGCTGCCGCTCAGTTCAGCCTCCAGGCCACGCCCCCCCCAATTTCTGTTTTAAAAGCAGATGTTTATTCATCTAAAGCTGGGTATACACCCGGCCATACTTTACCAATGGTCTGCCTAATGTGTTGTTGTTGATGTCATAATTGAGTGGGCAGAGATATCAGTCACCAGCGGTCCCTGCAGCAAGTGTACAGACTACCCATACACACAGTCAGATGCGCAGATATATCTGTATACATATCAGCCATTGCCTGTGCTGCAGGGGTGATGGCATTCACAAACATATCGGGGGTACACACCTGCTGATGGGCTCACAATATATCGGCCATTCCATTGAACAGTCAAAATATCGCTCAGTGTGTACCCAGATTCAGTCCTCAAGCACCCTCAAAAGTGAATGTTTTTATGATTTCTTTACTCATGCACAAGTTTTACTTAGATTAGCCAGTAATTATCCTAGCTGATTCCACAGACATAAATGCCCCAAACAGGGAAATGTGCCAGGGCTGGAGTTTTTCTTTCAAATGAAACTGTCAGCAAGGATATTTACAGGCTCTTATTATGATACAACCTGCATCAAGACACACTGCAAACTGTCTAATGATCCATTATACCCCTTTCACACCGCACAAATAACCCCGTATGCCGGGTCGACATGGGTCAGTGTGCGGTGTGAAAGCGCCATAGCCAAAATACTGGGTCGCCTGACCCGGCAATTCAACTCGGGAATAAAGTAGTGCTATTCCCGGGTTGAATACCGGGTCAATGGCAGCGTAAACGGGCAAACCGGGACCCGTTCACTACAACAGGGAGAGGGAGCGCCAAGATGATCCCATCTCCCAGCGCAGCCCCCGCTGCCGGCTCCGCCCCCCACTGCTAATGCAACCTGCACGGCATATTGCCGGGTCAGGGAAGCCAGCAGCAGCGTCCAATGTCGGATCCCACCCGGGAAGGACCCGTTTCCAGTTCCCGGGTGGGATCCGGCATTGGCGGTGTGATAGGGGTATTATTTACCTGATACTGTTTTTGTGTAACGACTCCAATGTGGAACTACTATTAGTATCAGAGCTGGCCTTCTTGTCCATGTTCTGAAATCTCTCTCTTGCAGTCATCCCTTTCTGTAAGTTCTGCTTTGGGATATCCAGTTTTCCACCAAAACTCAGGCTTCCCTGAGCTTCATTATAAGTATACAGGATAGGATAGCAGTCGTGACCCTGAGAAGAGAAGAATTAACACTGAACCTGATGTCTGGTCAACTTAGGATGGTAATATATGGTTAAATATGGATATAATAATATTAAAAAAAAGTAATCTAAAAATATTGATGTGAGAGAGAGATATTGAACTATACAAGTGTGAAAAATACTTTTATACAGAGTTGTTAGCAAACCAAAAAAGTTAGCAATAGGGCAAAACCATGCTGCACTGCAGGTGGGGCAGAATGTAACTTGCAGAGAGAGTTAAGCTGGGTACACACGGTAAAATTTTGGCGATATCCTACACTATTTCCTTTGAAATTCCCTAAGCTCCTGAACAAACAAAATAGTGCATATACACGATAAGATATAGCATAAAATATAGCATAAGATATGGCTTCTCACTTTATTGTGATGATGCAAACGAATACTCAGTGCCGTTTCTTGGGGCAGGCGAGCACTGGGCGCCCGCCGCGGCACTAACTGTGGCTCCCTGCTTCCCCCTCCTATTTCTCCCCTAGTAACCCGCTCGGGGGGCGGAGTTTCATGGAATGACGCGGTTGCGTCGTTACGTCACGACGCAACCCCGTCACTCCGCGAAACTTCCCCCCCCGAGCGGAGTACAGAGGGGGATCCAAGTTAGGAAGAGGGAAAGGCCGGCACGAGGAGCGACTGGTGAGGCGGGCGGAAGAGCGGTGATCGCCTCTGTAAGTATTCTCTCTCTCTCTCAATGTGTAAAATGGGGACACCTGCCGTAATGTGTGAAATGGGGACTCTTGCCTGCCGTAGTGTGGGAATTTAATGTATCAAGGGCATTGCGGTGTGTGGCATAATATGGTTCAGGGGGCATTACTGTGTGGGGCTTAATATGGTAGAATTTTTTTTCCTGTGGTGGTCGTGATCTGTTGGAGCAGGGTCAAAAACTGGATTGTGAGGTAGTCTTTTCAGACGAGGCCACACCCATTTAGATGAGGCCACGCCCCCTTGTCGGGTGCACGCACAAGTTGTTTTTTTTTATCTAGGTGTGTGGGGGGGGGCACATTTTTTTATGTAATGGGGGGCGCATTTTTAAATCTCGCACTGGGAGCCAAATTGGCTAGAAACAGCCCTGCGAATACTATATGTTAACATACACACAGTACAATGGCCCTCATTCCGAGTTGTTCGCTCGGTAAATTTCATCGCATCGCAGCGATTTTCCGCTTAGTGCGCATGCGCAATGTCCGCACTGCGACTGCGCCAAGTAAATTTGCTATGAAGATAGGATTTTTACTCACGGCTTTTTCTTCGCTCCGGCGATCGTAGTGTGATTGACAGGAAATGGGTGTTACTGGGCGGAAACAGGCCATTTTATGGGCGTGTGGGAAAAACGCTACCGTTTCCGGAAAAAACGCAGGAGTGGCCGGAGGAACGGGGGAGTGTCTGGGCGAACGCTGGGTGTGTTTGTGACGTCAAACCAGGAACGACAAGCACTGAACTGATCGCAGATGCCGAGTAAGTCTGAAGCTACTCTGAAACTGCTACGAGGTGTGTAATCGCAATATTGCGAATACATCGTTCGCAATTTTAAGAAGCTAAGATTCACTCCCAGTAGGCGGCGGCTTAGCGTGTGCAATACTGCTAAAATCGCCTCGCGAGCGAACAACTCGGAATGAGGGCCAATATGCACTAGATAGTGTACTGTTTAGCTAAAATTGAGCTGCATGTTCATCCGACACAGAACACAGAATGCAACCCGTGGGAGCAGTGTGCTAACAAATTTGCTGCTACAGGACCTAATTCTGAGTTGATCGCAGCATCAAATTTGTTAGCAGTTGGGCAAAACCATCTGCACTGCAGGGGGGGCAGATATAACATGTGCAGAGAGAGTTAGATTTGGGTGTGGCATGGTCAAACTGAAATCTAAATTGCAGTGTAAAAATAAAGCAGCCAGTATTTACCCTGCACAGAAACAATATAACCCACCCAAATCTAACTCTCTCTGCAAATGTTATATCTGCCTCCCCTGCAGTGCACATGGTTTTGCCCAATTGCTAACAAACTTAGTGCTGCGATCAACTCAGAATTACCCCCACAGTCAGGGCTGAATTACCCCCATAGTGCACTATATCGCACTCTAGCTAGATAGTGTGTGATATAGTGCAAAATAGCACTATCTGTACCCAGCCTTAGATTTGGGTGTGGTGTGTTCAAACGGAAATCTAAATTGCAGCAGAAAAATAAAGCAGCCAGTATATACCCTGCATAGAAACTATATAATTGGTTTTGCCAATTTGTTAACTTTTTTGGTTTTCTAACAACTCTAAATAACCCCCAATATATGGTAATAAAGTCAACTACATTTCTATTAATAGTTCTAACAATATTTAATTATGGTAAATCCAGAATGGTTTCATCCAGTATGAACAGAAGAAGCTAATGACATTGCATCAATGTATATTTGAAACATTTTCAATATCAAAGCACAAAATATTTATACCTCCCAACATGACCCTCTCCAGGAGGGACAAAATGCTCTGCTCCTGGATTTCCCTCTGAATTTATAATCACCGTGTCTTGTGTTGAACTAGTTCATTGATAAGACAGATGATGGCAATCATAAATTTCGAGTGAAGTCCAGGAACAGAGCTTTGTGTCTGTTAGGGTCTCCTGCCCTGTGCTGCCACGTCGTCATGGCAACCGGGAGACAAGTGCTAGCGGAGTAACCTGAGCGCAGCTGATACTCCGGTTCGGGTCTTTTGCTGTGCAGTGGTTACAGGCAGGGGATCCGGTGCTGGTTTTTGTGCTCACAGTCTGTGAGGTCTGAGGGGGGCGTGGACAGCACCTGCTTTATAAGGCCTCTTCTCAGGTTAAGCAGATGCTGCTGAATCTTTGTTGGTTAGTCAGTTCCTGAAAGTTAGCCAGTACTGTGTAGCTTTGTATTTGTTGTTGCTTACTGCAAATAGGCCTGGGGATTTGGTACTACACTCTGCCAATCCAGACCTAGCAGTAAGACTGGAGTCAGTCGTTTAGCCTGCTGAGGTTCTTTTGATATTCTGTGAACCCAGCAGGTTTGTGGCTGTACTTTCAGACCTGCCTGCTTAATCCTCTCTCACTGTGCAGGGTGTCCATGTGTCAGTTTAGTGGCAGTAAGCTGAACCTGGGCCCTGCAAGTGAGAATTAGGATTGTGGAGACTCTCCTTGTGTCTATTATTCCATCTCTGACCAAGGAGTTTACTGCCACACCCGTTGGTAACCCTTTAGGGTTTTGCTGTTGCCCTTAGCAACAGCATTTCGGGTTCTCTACGTATTAAAACACAACATCTTGCTTTTTCCATCTGAGCATTTCTAATACTAGGGAGACACCCAGTTTCTTAGCCTCTGGGCTTCTCTGTTCACTCTGTGTTGGTTTTGTTACCCTATCACCTTCTGTGTACGTTATGTCATATTTCCCAGTCTGTCTGTGAGTTCATTTGTTTTGCATCCCTCTCTGTTCAGACACCAGTACATTCCTGCAGGCACTGGTGTGCATAACAGTTCAAACACCAGTACATTCCTGCAGGCACTGGTGTGCATAACAGTGTCCCTCCTGGAAAGGGTCATGTTTGGAGGTATTGTACACATACCTCCCAACATGACCCTCTCCAGGAGGGACAGAATGCTCTGCTCCTGGACTTCCCTCTTAATCTATGATTGCCATCACCTGTGCTAAAACACCTTTCTTATCCATTAACCTGTTCAAAACATGTGAAGACAATCATACATTAAGAGGGAAGCTCAGGAGCAGAGCATTCTCTCCCTCCTGGGGGGGAGCGGGGGTCATGTTGTGAGGCATGTATACTGTATTGGACATTTTGTAATATGAATGGCAGTCTGCTGTGCCATAGGCAAATGCAGGGAGGGTTTCCAGTTGCCCCGGAAACCCCTTCCCCCCTCACTACAGTTTGGCCAGCAGCCACTACATGGAATGGGTGGAATGGAGCTGCTGCACATGCACAGTTGCATTTTCCTACCAAGTCTGCTGTGTGTCTGGAGCTGAGTGCTCAATAATTGGGCCTGCATATGTCTGAAGTACTGTATTACTTAAACTGCACTTTGTTTGGGGCAGACAATAGCCTGTACATGGTAATTAAATACCTAAACAATTTGATGGCAGATAAGAACTACTTGGCCTATCTAGTCTGCCCATGTACAAGCACACACACACACTAGGGTAATTTTTTTCATTTGTCAGGAGGCAATTAACTTACCAGAGTACCCGGAGGAAACTCACGCAAACACAGGAAGAATAGACAAACAACACACAGTTAGGGCCATGGTGGGAATCAGGGACGTGCGGTGAGGTAAATGGCTCAGGAGGCACTGGCTAGCACCAGAGACAGATTTACACACAATATATGAGCCAGGGTACATCTGCGTATTATGCAAAGGTGCAGAGGTATAAATTCCTGGAAATTTGGTGAGTTTTGATTAGAGAATTACAGAAAAGATAGGTAGGCGAGGCACTGTCTTACCTACTATAGACTTTTTACTTCAGAGTTTTGACTACAAAAATGATTAGAATAATACAAAGAAGATATTTCAAACATATTCTTTGTATTTATCATATAATTCATATGCCCCACTAGTGCCACATATGCCCCCACAGTGCCACATATGTCCCCACAGTGCAAGATACACATATGCCCCCCCCCACAGTGCCAGATACACATATGCCCCCACAGTGCCATGTGCCAGATATGCTCCCACAGTGCTAGATATTCCCCCACAGTGCCATGTGCCCACAGTGCCAGATATGCCCCCACAGTGCCAGATATGCCCCCACAGTGCCATGTGCCCACAGTGCCAGATATGCCCCCACAGTGCCAGATATGCCCCCACAGTGCCAGATATGCCCCCACAGTGCCATGTGCCCACAGTGCCAGATATGCCCCCATAGTGCTGCTCACCGTTTTGCTGCTGTGGTGAGGAGAGCACAGCGCGTGCCTCTCCTGCCTGCCACCCTGCCCGGGCCCTCAGTTTGTTCTCCAGCGTGTGTATCTCAAATCAGGCGCCGGTCCGCGAGCTCTGATTGACTAACAAACCGGCGCATGATTTGAGATATACACTCCGCCATCACCGCCGGAAATCAGACTGAGGGGCAGGGCGGCAGGCAGGAGAGGCACGCACTGCGCTCTCCTCGCCTCTGTGGATGGGCGGCGGATCGCGATCGACTGGTTGCATGTCCACGATTGACCAGTCGATCTCGATCTACTGTTTGGCCACCCCTGCTTTATATAGTCAGAGCTCTGGCGCAGACATTAGTATGACAGGAAAGCCTCTGCATCTGCCTCACCCCACCACACGTTACTGGTGGGAATCAAACACATGACCTCAGTGCTGTGAGGCAGTAATGCTAACCATTACACCATTTGTTCTACTCCCAATTATGCATCCTTCATTGGCTGGCAGCATTCGCTCTAAAATCAAACATTTAGAAACATTCCTCCAGAAATCCTGCGTTTGCCCCTGTGTGCAGTAGCATTGCTATCGCTGTGCCGGAAATGTTATGTGGGATATCTACAGTCCTGACAAGATCTTCAAACTTCTGTTTACATAATTGTGCATTGTAACATTAACACTTTAGCTGAAGCACTGAATCAAAATTGCTATTTTACAAAAGACTGGCACTTTCAGAAAACACAGAAAGTGAAGCCATCTGTTCAACCCAAGCAGTTCTGGCAAGGGTGGAATTTGTATTCAGCAGTCTGTAAATAGGTAGTAGCGAGTTCCCATTCCAATCATCAAAAAAATTAACCGACTTTAAAAAGTAGTGACTCTTGTCTACCTCCTGCTATTCCAGGAGAGAACATGGCGCATACACAACGCATTCAGTAAAATGCTTTCTGCAGAGTGGCTGGACGTCTGATAAACCATACCTCCCAACATGACCCTCTCCAGGAGTGACAAAGTGCTCTGCTCCTGAACTTTCCTCTTAATGGGCGGGATGTACTAAAGGGAAAATGCAGTCAAATGCCCGTTTTAGGGGGTTTTACCGCATTTTCATATGTACTATCCCCCGGCTGCCAGGTTTTTGCCGTTAAGGGTATCGCCATCTTTTGATGGCGAAACCCTATAGAAGCCTATAGGCTTCTAACTGCCGCCGCATCCCGCCGCCGCCCCACGCCGTTCACAACGGCCCCTCTCCCCCCCCCCCCCCCCCCCCCGGCATACCTCTATCCTGTAAGCTTGTAAGCTGGTGCAGGCCCCCTCCTCCTTCTCCCCCGCAGCACAGCCATTTGTCCCTCCGACTGCAGGGGGGAGCAGGAGAAGCCCAGAGACTTCCTACACACATCACCTCCTGGGCTTCGGAGGTGACGGAGACCGCCACAAACCCTCTCCTCGGAACTCTCACTGATCGCAGGGCAACCCTGGCATCGCATTGCGATACTAATTGCATATGTTAGTACATATGCGATTAGCATCGTTACGATGAATGGCGATGACCCGCGATCAGTGATAGTACATCCCGCCCAATGTATGATTGTGGCACCTGTTTTGAACAGGTTAATTGATAAGAAAGGCGATTCACTACAGGTGATTGCAATTATAAGTTAAGAGGAAAATCCCGGAGCCATTGGCGTATATATAATGGGGGTAATGTGTGCGGTGCACACGGGCCCCTGGGTCCAGGGGGGCCCACACTACACACTTTGCACCCATGTTTTATTACTTACCATTCCAAAGTCCCACTTCAGAGCTTCAGCCCTGGTAAAAAAACTGCAGGCAAAATGGCAGTCGTGCATGCGCAGTAGGAATATAGGGGGGACATGTACTAAGCAGTGATAAAAATGGAGAAGGGAGCCAGTGGAGAAGTTGCCCATGGCAACCAATCAGCTGCTCTGTATACTTTTAAAGTATGCAAATTAGAAATGTTACATCAATACTGATTGGTTGCTTTGGGCAACTTCTCCAATGGCTCAAATACTCCACTTTTATCACTGCTTAGTACATGTCCCCCTTAGTCTCTGGAACATGGCAGATGCCATTTTTCTGAAGACCAGCGCATGCGCAGTAGACTCTGGCACAATGCCAGAGTCTACAGCGTTCTGAAGAGGTGGGGGTCACCCGGATTCTGTGCACGGGTCCCCTCCTCTGTAAAAATGCCCTTGCCAGGAGCAGAGCATTCTGTCCGTCCAGGAGCATGTCATGTTGGGAGCTATCGTTAAACCTCACATAAAAATGGTCTGTGCCCAGTAACTGCTGCCTGTCTGTGCACCTCTGCTAGGAGAGACCCGAACAGCATGCATGGAAATGTCACCTTGGTAATCAATCCCAACAACAGAGAAGCGGAGAGAGTACTTACAGCAGCAACCAGACTGTTTTCAGTAATAAATGTCAAACACAGCAGAGGCAAAGTGTCTGTTATTAGAGTAGTGACCCTGAAAGTAAAATAATCTAGTCAGAAAAGCAAAATCAGAGAGTGTCACTTAACAAGACATGTGGACATGCAGTTATTCAGTTTGTGTAGTGAAGCTGTGTGACTGCTGTGTGATACACTGATGCATGCTTATGGAAGCACCTCCATGCAAACTACTTGTGCCACTATTTACAGGAGTGTTGCCTGTGCTAGGAATGGGCATGCCTGCTTTCACTTTCATACCATTCCATGATTACATGTATGCAATGTGTCTCTTGTTCTACCATCCTTGAATTTATTATACAGGTTGAGTATCCCATATCCAAATATTCCGAAATACGGAATATTCCGAAATACGGACTTTTTTGAGTGAGACTGAGATAGTGAAACCTTTGTTTTCTGATGGCTCAATGTACACAAACTTTGTTTAATACTCAAAGTTATTAAAAATATTGTATTAAATGACCTTCAGGCTGTGTGTATAAGGTGTATATGAAACATAAATGAATTATGTGAATGTAGACACACTTTGTTTAATGCACAAAGTTATAAAAAAATATTGGCTAAAATTACCTTCAGGCTGTGTGTATAAGGTGTATATGTAACATAAATGCATTCTGTGCTTAGATTTAGGTCCCATCACCATAATATCTCATTATGGTATGCAATTATTCCAAAATACGGAAAAATCCGATATCCAAAATTCCTCTGGTCCCAAGCACTTTGGATAAGGGATACTCAACCTGTATTGTACTTGTGCTCATGTATAGCTGATTCCCAATATCCAGCTAGGTGTCGATTTAATGGAAAAAAAAAGGCACACACTAAACAGAACAGTGGATGGAACTCATGGTAATTAGGTGATTCACACAGACTTTCCATTAGGGACATTGCCATACCCTCCCAGAATTCCCGGAAAGTTAGCACTAACCAATCCCGTGCACTAAAGTACCAATCCCACGCACTTACCACAACTTAGGCCAAATGTCCATGTTTCCTGGTTCACAAACAACCAGGCATTAACGATATTCATTCATAGGTGAATAAACTGAACAAGTGAAACATGTTAGGGAGATGTACAGCGCGTGTGTGTGTGTGTGTGTGTGTGTGTGTGTGTGTGTGTGTGTGTGTGTGTGTGTGTGTGTGTGTATATTTATATATGTGACAATAGTGGTACTTTGTCTTTTACCAATTTTCAAGCCTTATTTAACCAACTTTTCACCCTTCTGTTTGAGTCTGATGTTTGTAGTTGCTTTTACACTAACCTCATCTTCTTAGTGGCATCAGCAATGCAAATTGTGCTGTCATGGCTCACCCAGGCCATGCGGTCTCCACTGTGAGAGAAGCAGACATTGTGCACCCAACCACAGCTGCTGCTAGACTCAAACATCAGCTCACCAAAAGGCATCTTGGATCCCCATGGGGTAGGAGCAGGACGCTCCTCCACTTCTTTAATATAAGATGAGAAAACCCTGTGGAACAGATAATGTATGATATGATGTGTGTACTATAAACATATTACTTATATTTGCCATGGGCTTAATCTAGATAAGGTAGAAAAAAAATATCAAGCTTAGAGGAATAACTTTTCCTGATTAAATCTAAGTATCGATTGTCTCATTGAGTAGAATGCTGTTCTACTGCATTTCCATTAACAAAATAATTGTATTGGATCTAAGATATTGGGCCTAATTCAGACCTGATCGCAGCAGCAAATTTGTTCTCTAATGGGCAAAACCATGTGCACTGCAGGTGGGTGGGGGAGGGGGGGCAGATGTAATGTGCAGAGAGAGTTAGATTTGGGTGGGGTGTGTTCAAACTGAAATCTAAATTGCAGTGTACAAATAAAGCAGCCAGTATTTACCCTGCACAGAAACAATATAACCCATCCAAATCTAACTCTCTCTGCACATGTTATATCTGCCCCTCCCCACTGCAGTGCACATGGTTTTGCCCATTAGAAAACAAATTTGCTGCTGCGATCAGGTCTGAATTAGGCCCATTGTTTGGTTATACCGTAACTACTGAATGATAGTGCTCCAACTACTAACTTATTTGTTGAAGATAAGAAATACAAATCTCACTCTCCTCCTTCCATGAATGCGCGTCCAAAAAATGTTTTCTACTTTTTAAGAAATGTAACTTATGTCCAGCATACTTTGAGAAAACTCACTATTGTTCCACAAAATGCAGGACCCCTGGGTGGACTATGAATACAAATCTATGCAAAACCAAGTATTTGTGCATCATAAGTTACCTTCAATGTGTTTACCATACCTGCTCTTAAAATCACTGGATCCTGCAGCCAAAAGGACATTATTGGGATGCCAGTCCAAGCTAAGAACAGTAGAACGAATTGGCTTCTTGATGTGTTTGCAGACCCACCTGTAATAAAATGCAGAAAATTACATGTTATTGGCTTTGTGAACATATTATTTATGAAATATATAATGTCACAAAATCAATTGATATTTCTGTAATCACCAAGGAGTATATTTACTAAAGTTAACTATCTTTTTCAGATGTGTCCTATCATGTACATAGGCACATATGAAAAAATCAGGCGCACAGTAAGAATTAGATTTAGAACACCCCTTTTTAAAAAAAAAAAAAAAAAAGGATTTACTTTCATACTGTATGTACCTCAGAAAATAGTAATAATATTAATGCAGCTCCTACTAGACACTCTGGATGTCAGTCAAGCAGAAAAAATATACATTGATACTAAAGAACAATGATAAGGAGTGCTTTGTAGAATTAAAACAATTTTAATTAAACGGCATAACCGGACCAAGTGCAGCCAACATATGCCGTTGACGTACCAACAGACATAAAGCACTGCGACCCTGTGCGGCACACAAAACATTGAGCCTACGAGTCCCGGGAAAGGTACACAGGTGACTGACTTACTCAACCATCAGGGGTGAGAACTTTCTATCTACACATTGGGGGTCTGAGCATAGCGTAGCCAGGCTAACGCTAATAACTTATTTGAACTGCAACTAATACTCTTCACCGGAAAACCTTTAATGAATTGGAAATTTATTGTGCACACACATGGTTATTCTCAATGGTATCAGTCTATAATACGTTTTCTGCCTAGAGATCTCTTTTAATGAAATGTGACACTAATTGTGTATTTAATTAAAATTATTTTAATTCTACAAAGCATTCCTTATCATTGGTCTTTAGTATCAATGTATATTTTTTCTAATTACTAAAGTGCAGGTATTCAGAAGTGGAGATCAGATTATAGCTATTATCTTCTAGAGGATGATAAGTAGAATCTGATTAGTTGCTATGGGCAACATTAGTTCTGATTAGTTGCTATGGGCAACATTTCAACTGTAAAGTCGCACTTTAGTAAATATGCCTCGTCTCATTTACAAACATATCGCAGAAATATTGCAGTAAATGCAAAACCACAAATCCTGTCCTCCCCTAATTATTCATAATGCCTTATTAGTTATTACAAATGTAAAATCCCATCAAAATCAATTGGAACATTTTCCGATATGTCGGAAAATATTGTCCTATGTGAAACTTGCCTTCCAAACACCCTAACAGGTGGCTTTAAAGCCACAAGAGATATGGCTATACATCCGCAGTACCCAGTAACTTATTTTCATCTCTTTTGGCCACGTATATGCGCAGCCAAATTGAACATTAATTCTGTTGCTAAGCATGCGTGGCATTAAAGAGCAACAACCATCACCAAGTTCAGGTGTGGAGGTAATAAGGCTCGTTTACTCACTATACGTATTCACACTTTGCAGTAGTTCCAGTCAACATGAAATACACTCTAAAAATAAATGCTACCTGGAGGAGAAGTGATCTTATGACCCACAGTCAGACAGAAAAACACAAAAATGCAATATAAAATGGGATTGTTCACACTGGTTTTCATACGGTGATCATACGAATTAATAAATGCTGCATTTCAAATGGATGTTATTTAGTCGCCGGCAATGTGTGAATAAGGGCCCTGATTCATGTGTGTAAGTAAAGCAAAAATAGCAAATAACTTTGTGTCTGGAACAAACCATGGCCCTCATTCCGAGTTGTTCGCTCGGTAAAAATCTTCGCATCGCAGCGATTTTCCACTTAATGCGCATGCGCGATGTCCGCACTGCAACTGCGCCAAGTAAATTTGCTATGCACTTAGTAAGTTTACTCACGGCTTTTTCATCGTTCTGGCGATCGTAATGTGATTGACAGGAAATGGGTGTTACTGGGCAGAAACAGGCCGTTTTATGGGCGTGTGGGAAAAAACGCTACCGTTTCCTGAAAAAACGCAGGAGTGGCCGGAGAAACGGAGGAGTGTCTGGGCGAACGCTGGGTGTGTTTGTGACGTCAAACCAGGGACGACAAGCACTGAACTGATCGCAGATGCCGAGTAAGTCTGAAGCTACTCAGAAACTGCTACGAGGTGTGTAATCGCAATATTGCGATTACTTCGTTCGCAATTTTAAGATGCTAAGATTCACTCCCAGTAGGCGGCGGCTTAGCGTGAGCAACTCTGCTAAAATCGCCTTGCGAGCGAACAACTCGGAATGAGGGCCCATGTTGCCATTCCAGGGGAGCAACATATAGATTTTTTTCTGTGCAGGGTAAATACTGGCTGCTTTTGCATGTAGCCCACAAATGTTAGCTTTGTTTTTACACAACAATTTAGATTTCCATTTAAACACACCCCAACCAAATCTTAGGGGCCAATTTATCAAACAATATTTGCAGCTATTTTCCCAAAAACACCCGTTTTCGGGGGTTAGCCGCAAATATTAAGTATCCCCAAATGTCTGTTGAAGGGACCACACCAGACATCTCAAATCCCTGCTGCGATCCCTTCATTCCCGCCTGCAGCCACATCCCCCTAAGTTTCTATGGGGGCAGCGATGCCGCCAAATTTATCAATTTTTGGAATGCGATGCATTCCGGAGATTGACCCCCGCAGCTACCCATTGTAGCTTATGGGCTACACACTGCATTCCAAGGTGGCAGGGGGTTCCTCCGAAACCCTTTCTAGGAAGAGCATGCTGCACATGTGTGGTCAGTGGGACTGCGCATGTGCAGCAGCCCTGGCATCACACGGAGCACATAGCAGGGATGGGCTCCTTTCGGGGCCTATGTCCCTGCGGGTACTTTTTAATACATTACCCTGATAAGATAGCATATTGCAATGCAATTTTGGATGTTAATATTGCTCCCAGCTCACACTGAATATGCAATCAATGATAAATGGCCTCCTCAGTTTCTCTGCACAAGTTACATCTGCCCTACCTGCAGTGCAACATGGTTTTGCCCAGTTGCCTTCTTTTTTTGCTTTACTTACAAACATGCACCAGGCCCAAGGTCTTATGGCCTGTGAAAAGGAATACATCCTCTAGCACATTACAGGAGTAGCAGTATAGTTACCAGTCATTTTCTTGCTCAAAATAACAGATGGAGATGAGCCTGGAACCACTTCCAACTGCAAACTTGTTTTCTTTAGGGGACCACTTTACACATCGGGCAGCACGATTAATCCTCAGTATGACCAGAGTTGGTTTCCATGTGTTGTTACGCAGAGTCCAAACATAAGCATTTCTGTCTGTGCCACATGTCACAATACGGTTGCTCTCGGGTGCCCAGTCAATGCCTAAGTATAAGAAGATTAAAAAAGAGGTAAAAGATATTTGCTATAGAAGACTTGACTATACAGGTCAGTTTTAAAGTGGATACTGGTACTGTTTTGACTTGACTTTATTATTACAATAAGTCTAGTGCAATAGTTACCAGCACTAAACTTTACTCTACACCCTTTAACATTTGTAATGGGACCAGGAAATGCAGCCTTCTGTACAGTATCCAGCTTAACGTTTGGTGCAACTTGTACTGTATGATTAAATAATAATAAAATTCCAGCAAGTCAGGAGTTTTACGTCCCACTCTTAGTTTTGCACAATTTTCACATCAAAAGTATTACACGGTGTAGACATTGGAAAGCTTATAACGTGTTTGATTCTCTACCTAAAACTTTGAAAATTAAAATGGAATATATCTATTATCTATTCTATATAATACACGTTAATCTAGAAGTCGAAACTCAGTAATGGGTGGTTGGAAGGAGTAGCCTGGCCAATGTAGTGATAGCCTATATTTGTATGCTATACAATTCAAATTGTAAAAACATTGGTTACATAATTGATCATATATAGCAAATTTATAATCAAGTAAGCTTTTAAATATACAGAGACAATCGCTGGACCTTTCAGTCAGATTATGTAATATCCAATAGTATATACAAACACCTACTTTAACATAGGCCACAGACTATACAGACCACATACACAAAAGCAAAAAAAAAAAAAAAATGGAGATAGTGTATATGCACCCAGGGCCGGTTCCGGGGCTTCTGGCGCCCAGGGCGGCATTATAGGGCATGGCTTCATTCAGGGGGGATGGTCAGTTACGCCCCCTGTACTGTTGTAGGATGTGCGGTGCGCGATGACGTCATCGCGCACCGCACAGCAAAGGTCCTCTCCACAAAGGTAAACTAGACGCTAAGCATCTAGTTCCCTTCGTGCAGAGGACCTTTGCTGTGCGGTGCGTGATGACGTCAACGCGCACTGCACATCATTACAGTGAAGATTCTCTCCAGGAAGGGAAACTAGACGCGTAGCATCTAGTTTCCCTTCACAGTGGGCAGCCCACGAAGGGAAACTAGACGCGTAGCGTCTAGTTTCCCTTCACAGCGGACAGCGGGACAGCAGGCCGCGGCAGCGGGGGGCACAACAGCAGCAGCGGATCTTGCCATGGTGCGGCGCCCTCCGGATGGCGCCGGCGCCCTCCAGAAGGCGGCACCCTGGGCAAAAGTCCTGCTTGCCCGTGGCAAGATCCGCTACTGTATGCACCCCTAGGTGAGTGCGTTATCTAAAAGGGTCCATATTCCGTTTCTGGAGTGTACGCCGCTACTGTTGCTATGCGATGGTGCGCTCCTGATTTGGTTACTTCTGGTTAGCGATGACGCTTTCTGGTCGGAAGGTGCGTTCTACTGGGTGGAAGTAGAAGCTGTGGGATCGGAGGTGTTTGCACATGTATGCTATTTTGTTAGCAATTTTAAAGTTTGGGTTTATTGTGATTTTAACATTTATATATTTTTCTATGTGTGACATAACTTGCAATTGTACTACAGGTATATACATTTAAGATGTTATTGGTGAATCTAATTGCTAATGTCGTTTTCTATACATGAGGGGGAGGTACTTCCTCCCTATTTGGGGTATAAATTAGAGATGAGCGCCGGAAATTTTTCGGGTTTTGTGTTTTGGTTTTGGGTTCGGTTCCGCGGCCGTGTTTTGGGTTCGACCGCGTTTTGGCAAAACCTCACCGAATTTTTTTTGTCGGATTCGGGTGTGTTTTGGATTCGGGTGTTTTTTTCAAAAAACACTAAAAAACAGCTTAAATCATAGAATTTGGGGGTCATTTTGATCCCAAAGTATTATTAACCTCAAAAACCATAATTTACACTCATTTTCAGTCTATTCTGGATACCTCACACCTCACAATATTATTTTTAGTCCTAAAATTTGCACCTAGGTCGCTGGATGACTAAGCTAAGCGACCGTAGTGGCCGACACAAACACCGGGCCCATCTAGGAGTGTCACTGCAGTGTCACGCAGGATGTCCCTTCCAAAAAACCCTCCCCAAACAGCACATGACGCAAAGAAAAAAAGAGGCGCAATGAGGTAGCTGTGTGAGTAAGATAAGCGACCCTAGTGGCCGACACAAACACCGGGCCCATCTAGGAGTGTCACTGCAGTGTCACGCAGGATGTCCCTTCCAAAAAACCCTCCCCAAACAGCACATGACGCAAAGAAAAAAAGAGGCGCAATGAGGTAGCTGTGTGAGTAAGATAAGCGACCCTAGTGGCCGACACAAACACCGGGCCCATCTAGGAGTGTCACTGCAGTGTCACGCAGGATGTCCCTTCCAAAAAACCCTCCCCAAACAGCACATGACGCAAAGAAAAAAAGAGGCGCAATGAGGTAGCTGTGTGAGTAAGATAAGCGACTCTAGTGGCCGACACAAACACCGGGCCCATCTAGGAGTGGCACTGCAGTGTCACGCAGGATGTCCCTTCCAAAAAACCCTCCCCAAACAGCACATGACGCAAAGAAAAAAAGAGGCGCAATGAGGTAGCTGTGTGAGTAAGATAAGCGACCGTAGTGGCCGACACAAACACCGGGACCATCTAGGAGTGTCACTGCAGTGTCACGCAGGATGTCCCTTCCAAAAAACCCTCCCCAAACAGCACATGACGCAAAGAAAAAAAGAGGCGCAATGAGGTAGCTGTGTGAGTAAGATAAGCGACCCTAGTGGCCGACACAAACACCGGGACCATCTAGGAGTGTCACTGCAGTGTCACGCAGGATGTCCCTTCCAAAAAACCCTCCCCAAACAGCACATGACGCAAAGAAAAAAAGAGGCGCAATGAGGTAGCTGTGTGAGTAAGATAAGCGACCCTAGTGGCCGACACAAACACCGGGCCCATCTAGGAGTGTCACTGCAGTGTCACGCAGGATGTCCCTTCCAAAAAACCCTCCCCAAACAGCACATGACGCAAAGAAAAAAAGAGGCGCAATGAGGTAGCTGTGTGAGTAAGATAAGCGACCCTAGTGGCCGACACAAACACCGGGCCCATCTAGGAGTGGCACTGCAGTGTCACGCAGGATGTCCCTTCCAAAAAACCCTCCCCAAACAGCACATGACGCAAAGAAAAATTAAAGAAAAAAGAGGTGCAAGATGGAATTGTCCTTGGGCCCTCCCACCCACCCTTATGTTGTATAAACAGGACATGCACACTTTAACCAACCCATCATTTCAGTGACAGGGTCTGCCACACGACTGTGACTGAAATGACGGGTTGGTTTGGACCCCCACCAAAAAAGAAGCAATTAATCTCTCCTTGCACAAACTGGCTCTACAGAGGCAAGATGTCCACCTCATCATCATCCTCCGATATATCACCGTGTACATCCCCCTCCTCACAGATTATCAATTCGTCCCCACTGGAATCCACCATCTCAGCTCCCTGTGTACTTTGTGGAGGCAATTGCTGCTGGTCAATGTCTCCACGGAGGAATTGATTATAATTCATTTTAATGAACATCATCTTCTCCACATTTTCTGGATGTAACCTCGTACGCCGATTGCTGACAAGGTGAGCGGCGGCACTAAACACTCTTTCGGAGTACACACTTGTGGGAGGGCAACTTAGGTAGAATAAAGCCAGTTTGTGCAAGGGCCTCCAAATTGCCTCTTTTTCCTGCCAGTATAAGTACGGACTGTGTGACGTGCCTACTTGGATGCGGTCACTCATATAATCCTCCACCATTCTTTCAATGGTGAGAGAATCATATGCAGTGACAGTAGACGACATGTCCGTAATCGTTGTCAGGTCCTTCAGTCCGGACCAGATGTCAGCATCAGCAGTCGCTCCAGACTGCCCTGCATCACCGCCAGCGGGTGGGCTCGGAATTCTGAGCCTTTTCCTCGCACCCCCAGTTGCGGGAGAATGTGAAGGAGGAGATGTTGACAGGTCGCGTTCCGCTTGACTTGACAATTTTCTCACCAGCAGGTCTTTCAACCCCAGCAGACTTGTATCTGCCGGAAAGAGAGATCCAAGGTAGGCTTTAAATCTAGGATCGAGCACGGTGGCCAAAATGTAGTGCTCTGATTTCAACAGATTGACCACCCGTGAATCCTTGTTAAGCGAATTAAGGGCTCCATCCACAAGTCCCACATGCCTAGCGGAATCGCTCCGTGTTAGCTCCTCCTTCAATGTCTCCAGCTTCTTCTGCAAAAGCCTGATGAGGGGAATGACCTGACTCAGGCTGGCAGTGTCTGAACTGACTTCACGTGTGGCAAGTTCAAAGGGCATCAGAACCTTGCACAACGTTGAAATCATTCTCCACTGCGCTTGAGACAGGTGCATTCCACCTCCTATATCGTGCTCAATTGTATAGGCTTGAATGGCCTTTTGCTGCTCCTCCAACCTCTGAAGCATATAGAGGGTTGAATTCCACCTCGTTACCACTTCTTGCTTCAGATGATGGCAGGGCAGGTTCAGTAGTTTTTGGTGGTGCTCCAGTCTTCTGTACGTGGTGCCTGTACGCCGAAAGTGTCCCGCAATTCTTCTGGCCACCGACAGCATCTCTTGCACGCCCCTGTCGTTTTTTAAAAAATTCTGCACCACCAAATTCAAGGTATGTGCAAAACATGGGACGTGCTGGAATTTGCCCATATTTAATGCACACACAATATTGCTGGCGTTGTCCGATGCCACAAATCCACAGGAGAGTCCAATTGGGGTAAGCCATTCCGCGATGATCTTCCTCAGTTGCCGTAAGAGGTTTTCAGCTGTGTGCGTATTCTGGAAAGCGGTGATACAAAGCGTAGCCTGCCTAGGAAAGAGTTGGCGTTTGCGAGATGCTGCTACTGGTGCCGCCGCTGCTGTTCTTGCGGCGGGAGTCCATACATCTACCCAGTGGGCTGTCACAGTCATATAGTCCTGACCCTGCCCTGCTCCACTTGTCCACATGTCCGTGGTTAAGTGGACATTGGGTACAACTGCATTTTTTAGGACACTGGTGAGTCTTTTTCTGACGTCCGTGTACATTCTCGGTATCGCCTGCCTAGAGAAGTGGAACCTAGATGGTATTTGGTAACGGGGGCACACTGCCTCAATAAATTGTCTAGTTCCCTGTGAACTAACGGCGGATACCGGACGCACGTCTAACACCAACATAGTTGTCAAGGCCTCAGTTATCCGCTTTGCAGCAGGATGACTGCTGTGATATTTCATCTTCCTCGCAAAGGACTGTTGGACAGTCAATTGCTTACTGGAAGTAGTACAAGTGGGCTTACGACTTCCCCTCTGGGATGACCATCGACTCCCAGCAGCAACAACAGCAGCGCCAGCAGCAGTAGGCGTTACACGCAAGGATGCATCGGAGGAATCCCAGGCAGGAGAGGAATCGTCAGAATTGCCAGTGACATGGCCTGCAGGACTATTGGCATTCCTGGGGAAGGAGGAAATTGACACTGAGGGAGTTGGTGGGGTGGTTTGCGTGAGCTTGGTTACAAGAGGAAGGGATTTACTGGTCAGTGGACTGCTTCCGCTGTCGCCCAAAGTTTTTGAACTTGTCACAGACTTATTATGAATGCGCTGCAGGTGACGTATAAGGGAGGATGTTCCGAGGTGGTTAACGTCCTTACCCCTACTTATTACAGCTTGACAAAGGCAACACACGGCTTGACACCTGTTGTCCGCTTTTCTGTTGAAATACCTCCACACTGAAGAGCTGATTTTTTTGGTATTTTCACCAGGCATGTCAACGGCCATATTCCTCCCACGGACAACAGGTGTCTCCCCGGGTGCCTGACTTAAACAAACCACCTCACCATCAGAATCCTCCTGGTCAATTTCCTCCCCAGCGCCAGCAACACCCATATCCTCCTCATCCTGGTGTACTTCAACACTGACATCTTCAATCTGACTATCAGGAACTGGACTGCGGGTGCTCCTTCCAGCACTTGCAGGGGGCGTGCAAATGGTGGAAGGCGCATGCTCTTCACGTCCAGTGTTGGGAAGGTCAGGCATCGCAACCGACACAATTGGACTCTCCTTGTGGATTTGGGATTTCGAAGAACGCACAGTTCTTTGCGGTGCTTTTGCCAGCTTGAGTCTTTTCAGTTTTCTAGCGAGAGGCTGAGTGCTTCCATCCTCATGTGAAGCTGAACCACTAGCCATGAACATAGGCCAGGGCCTCAGCCGTTCCTTGCCACTCCGTGTGGTAAATGGCATATTGGCAAGTTTACGCTTCTCCTCCGACAATTTTATTTTAGGTTTTGGAGTCCTTTTTTTACTGATATTTGGTGTTTTGGATTTGACATGCTCTGTACTATGACATTGGGCATCGGCCTTGGCAGACGACGTTGCTGGCATTTCATCGTCTCGGCCATGACTAGTGGCAGCAGCTTCAGCACGAGGTGGAAGTGGATCTTGATCTTTCCCTAATTTTGGAACCTCAACATTTTTGTTCTCCATATTTTAATAGGCACAACTAAAAGGCACCTCAGGTAAACAATGGAGATGGATGGATACTAGTATACTTATGGATGGACTGCCGAGTGCCGACACAGAGGTAGCTACAGCCGTGGACTAACGTACTGTGTCTGCTGCTAATATAGACTGGATGATTGATAATGAGATGAAATCAATATATATATATATGTATGTATATATAATATCACTAGTACTGCAGCCGGACAGGTAGATAATATATTTATTAGGTAATGATGACTGATGACGGACCTGCTGGACACTGTCAGCTCAGCAGCACCGCAGACTGCTACAGTAAGCTACTATACTATAGTAGTATGTACAAAGAAGAAAGAAGAAAAAAAAACCACGGGTAGGTGGTATACAATTATGGATGGACTGCCGAGTGCCGACACAGAGGTAGCTACAGCCGTGGACTAACGTACTGTGTCTGCTGCTAATATAGACTGGATGATTGATAATGAGATGAAATCAATATATATATGTATGTATATATAATATCACTAGTACTGCAGCCGGACAGGTAGATAATATATTTATTAGGTAATGATGACTGATGACGGACCTGCTGGACACTGTCAGCTCAGCAGCACCGCAGACTGCTACAGTAAGCTACTATACTATAGTAGTATGTACAAAGAAGAAAGAAAGAAAAAAAAACCACGGGTAGGTGGTATGCAATTATGGATGGACTGCCGAGTGCCGACACAGAGGTAGCTACAGCCGTGGACTAACGTACTGTGTCTGCTGCTAATATAGACTGGATGATTGATAATGAGATGAAATCAATATATATATATGTATGTATATATAATATCACTAGTACTGCAGCCGGACAGGTAGATAATATATTTATTAGGTAATGATGACTGATGACGGACCTGCTGGACACTGTCAGCTCAGCAGCACCGCAGACTGCTACAGTAAGCTACTATACTATAGTAGTATGTACAAAGAAGAAAGAAAAGAAAAAAAAACACGGGTAGGTGGTATACAATTATGGATGGACTGCCGAGTGCCGACACAGAGGTAGCTACAGCCGTGGACTAACGTACTGTGTCTGCTGCTAATATAGACTGGATGATTGATAATTAGATGAAATCAATATATATATGTATGTATATATAATATCACTAGTACTGCAGCCGGACAGGTAGATAATATATTTATTAGGTAATGATGACTGATGACGGACTTGCTGGACACTGTCAGCTCAGCAGCACCGCAGACTGCTACAGTAAGCTACTATACTATAGTAGTATGTACAAAGAAGAAAGAAAAGAAAAAAAACACGGGTAGGTGGTATACAATTATGGATGGACTGCCGAGTGCCGACACAGAGGTAGCTACAGCCGTGGACTAACGTACTGTGTCTGCTGCTAATATAGACTGGATGATTGATAATTAGATGAAATCAATATATATATGTATGTATATATAATATCACTAGTACTGCAGCCGGACAGGTAGATAATATATTTATTAGGTAATGATGACTGATGACGGACCTGCTGGACACTGTCAGCTCAGCAGCACCGCAGACTGCTACAGTAAGCTACTATACTCTATAGTAGTATGTACAAAGAAGAAAGAAAAAAAAAACCACGGGTAGGTGGTATACAATTATGGATGGACTGCCGAGTGCCGACACAGAGGTAGCTACAGCCGTGGACTAACGTACTGTGTCTGCTGCTAATATAGACTGGATGATTGATAATGAGATGAAATCAATATATATATGTATGTATATATAATATCACTAGTACTGCAGCCGGACAGGTAGATAATATATTTATTAGGTAATGATGACTGATGACGGACCTGCTGGACACTGTCAGCTCAGCAGCACCGCAGACTGCTACAGTAAGCTACTATACTATAGTAGTATGTACAAAGAAGAACGAAAAAAAAAAAACACGGGTAGGTGGTATACAATTATGGATGGACTGCTGAGTGCCGACACAGAGGTAGCTACAGCCGTGGACTAACGTACTGTGTCTGCTGCTAATATAGACTGGATGATTGATAATGAGATGAAATCAATATATATATGTATGTATATATAATATCACTAGTACTGCAGCCAGACAGGTAGATTATATATTTATTAGGTAATGATGACTGATGACGGACCTGCTGGACACTGTCAGCTCAGCAGAACCGCAGACTGCTACAGTAAGCTACTATACTCTATAGTAGTATGTACAAAGAAGAAAGAAAAAGAAAAAACCACGGGTAGGTGGTATACAATTATGGATGGACTGCCGAGTGCCGACACAGAGGTAGCTACAGCCGTGGACTAACGTACTGTGTCTGCTGCTAATATAGAGTCTAGACTGGATGATAAATTATTGATAATGAGATGAAATCAATATAATATCACTAGTACTGCAGCCGGACAGGTACTATATATATTTATTATGTAATGACTGATGACGGACCTGCTGGACACTGTCAGGTCAGCACAGCACCGCAGACTGCTACAGTAAGCTACTATAGTAGTATGTATAAAGAAGAATGAAAAAAAAAAAAAACACGGGTAGGTGGTATACAATATTATATATATATATATTATATACAATTATATATATATATATATATTAAACTGGTGGTGATTGATTATTAAACTGGTGGTCACTTCAGGACAGGTCACGTTGCAACTTGCAACTAGTACTCCGAGGCCTAAGCAGACAATCACAAAATATATTATTATACTGGTGGTCAGTGTGGTCACAACAATGGCAGTGTGGCACTGACTCTGGCAGCAAAAGTGTGCACTGTACGTTATATGTACTCCTGAGTCCTGCTCTCAGACTCTAACTGCTCCCCACTGTCAGTGTCTCCCCCACAAGTCAGATAATACACTTACAGTCACACTATCTAATCTATAAATATCACTTCAGCAAGTAGTATAGTAGTATACAGTAGTACTCCTCCTAATAATGCTCCCCGAAAATACTGTGTCTCTCTCTTCTCTAAACGGAGAGGACGCCAGCCACGTCCTCTCCCTATGACTCTCAATGCACGTGTGAAAATGGCGGCGACGCGCGGCTCCTTATATACAATCCGAGTGTCGCGATAGAATCCGAGCCTCGCGAGAATCCGACAGCGTGATGATGACGTTCGGGCGCGCTCGGGTTAGCCGAGCAAGGCGGGAAGATCCGAGCCTGCTCGGACCCGTGTAAAAAACCTGAAGTTCGGGCGGGTTCGGATTCAGAGGAACCGAACCCGCTCATCTCTAGTATAAATATGTGCGATGGTTCTTATGTTTATATCTTGACAAAGGTCCAAATGTAGGACCGAAACATTGATGCCTCTTGCTATTTTTTTGTAATGGATTTAATAAAAGCTGACTAATGATGACTGATGAGTGCACCTCTGGCGTCTTCTTTAAGTATTGGGAAGGATTGATTTCCTTTTCTTTGGAGTTGTCACCACAGCATTTGCCTAGAATGGATACGCGAGTGTGGACACACTATTTGTATTATATATATATATATATATATAATGTCCACTGTTGCTGCGAAAGCAGAACTGCACGTCACTCCATTGAATGAAAAAAAGCCTTTAATAAGCTTCTGAGTTCAAAACATCACATCATGCATGGTGAAAAAAACAGCCTGCCTGTGAATATCTACGGCTCTTGGATTCTCCAAGATACATACTTTACATATATATATATATATATATATTGCAGTTAAAATGCCACTGGATGGGATCCACGCGGTCGAAATGGCGACGCCGGAATCCTGAACGATGGCATTAGCCCGGCGTCTAAATACTGACGGAGGTTGGGATCCCAGCGCCAAAATACCGACACCCAGAATCCAGAGCGTTCTTTCAGCGGGACATGCTTGCGTCCTGCCGCGGGAGGTGGAAGGTTAGGTTTAGGCATTAGAAGGGGGGTTAGGGTGCAGGGACGGGAATGGTATGGTTAGGTACCAGGGAGAGAGGGTTAGGCACTTATAAGGGCAGTTTAGGGTTAGGCACCAAGCGGGGAGGGTTAGTTTTAGGCAGCGGGGAAGGGAGGATTAGGCACCACCTGGGAGGGTAAGGGTTAGGCACCAACAAGGGAGGGTTAGGGTAGGGAGCAGGGGAGGGTTAGGGTTAGTATATTGCTTGTAAATTAGAATGTACTTTAATTTAATCATCACAATTTGTGACCACTGAAGTAGCGACAATAGATCAGAATCCTCATACACTATCAGTAATGTCTTCTTACCTGTGACTTGTCCATTGTGTTCTTTCAGCTCTTGAATTTTAGTCCATTTATCACCATCTTTTTTGTAGATATGTACATCATGGCTGTTTGGGCAAAAGGCAATTTCTAATAAAAAGTACATTGGGAAAAGCAATTAGTGAAAATTAAGCAGGATACTTAACATGTGAATTTAACTGCTGCGCTATATAACTGTTGCTTTAACCAAACTGTACTTCCAAATTATTGTCCCACTTGATAACTTACAAATGTTGACATTTTGACTACATTCCCTTTTGGGGTGATGGCAATCCTACATTACCAGGAAAGTCCAGGAACAGAGCATTTTCTCCTTCATGGAGAGGGTCAGGTAGGCAAGTATGCCGCAATGTCAACATTCATAACGTTGATATTGATGACACATCGCCATGATTACAATGTCAACAAAAATCTATGGTGGTCTAACAGTGACTTACCTAGTATGCCGGGCCCATCGGCTCCAGTGGTGTCTTCTGGGTGTCGGCTGACTATGACTTTCAGTGGATCCAGCAGCACTTCCGGCGGTGAGTATGCATAACCTTAACCCTAACCTCCCCTCCCGTAGCCTAACCCTCCACTGCCGGTCCATGCAGAATGTCAGTATTTCACATGTTGTCATTGTGAAAATGTCGGGTCCGTCGGCTACAACAATGTCTTCTATGTATCAGCTATGATTTCTGGCAGATCCAGCGGTACTTCTGTTGGTGAGTATGCTAACCTCCCCCTAGATCCTAACCCTCCGCTGCAGGTCCATGCAGAATGTCGGTATTTCACATGCTGGCATTGTGAAAATGTCGGGTCCGTCAGCTACAGTGTCTTCTGGGGGTCAGCTAGGACTTCTGGCAGATCCAGCGGCACTTCAGTGAGTATGCTAACCTTCCCTCTAGATCCTAACCCTAACCTCCCCTCCCGTAGCCTAACCCTAAACCTCCACTGCGGGCGTAGCAGGGCTCTCATACAATTGAGCATGCTGTGCTCAGTTTGAGTAACTTCCATAGACTCTGTTACTTTATGCAACCACTAAAAGTGGGGTGACATTGAGTTTAGTCCCTACATGGGTAAGGGAGAGCAGAACATGACTCAGCTGCCAGGATTAGGAATTGCAGTGACTGGGAATAAAGAAGTGTTTGCATTTTCAGTATGGTGAACCCCCTGATATTGTCAAATCTATCATATTATTTTGCAGTGTTTTCTATTTGATACAAAGTAGCATCTATCAGCCAGTTTGTCCGGGTGACTTATTTCGCCCAGTTCAGGTACTGGGGATGCCATAGGCGACACAAAAAGGATTAACTGTGGCCAGATCAGTTGGCTGCCGAGGCTACAAAAGCAAAACATTACCCTGGTATCCTCACACCTGTATCAGGTAAGGTCAAGTACAGTAGTGATTCACCTTTTTATTACATTTGGCCAAGCAAGCTAAAATCTCCCACCTCCTGTTATTTTATTATTGTGTTTTTGAATTTCTGTATTGCACTTTGAAGGATGTGATATCTTTCTCCTTGGCTAAAAACCACACCAACTTATTTAAAGGTGTTTTAATTAGGCTGGCTAGGCTAGATGCTACCATCATTAGCTATAAATGTGTATGCAGATGTAATGAAGAAAAGGCTGTATCCTTACTATACAAATTGTGTAATCAGGGGCAAACTAAGGATTTCTTAAGGTGTGTTTCCACACCACGCTGCCAAAATGGCACGCTATGTGTCGCTCTCCAACTCCTTCCTATGAACTTCAAATACAGGGGTGTCACTGAGCTTAGTGCATGCAACTCTTCAGAGCAGAACAGTATAACATAGGTCATTCGTAGCGACTGCCCTGCAAGCAGTGCTGAAAGTAGGGTGATACAGGGTGGTATGGAGTACCCCACCGCTGGGGAATAATTTATATGGGGCATTTTTGGGTGTGGGATATAAAATGGTGTCAGTGGCATAACTGTATGTAGCATAATATGTAGGGCATTACGGTGTGTGATGTGTAATGGGTTTTACGGTGTCTGGCGTAATGCATAATGGGCATTACGGTGTGTGGCATAATGTGTAATAAGCATTACAGTGTGTGGCATAATGTGTAATAAGCATTACAATGTGTGGAATAATGTGTAATGGGCATTACGGTGTTTGGCATAATGTGTAAGGGGCGTTACGGTGTGTAGCATAATGTGGCCATGCACCTATTGTCATGTAGCCACTCCCCTAGTTTCGTTTGACCATGCCCCCTCATGACACGTGACCATACCCATTTTTACTATCAGTACCACTAAGGAAAAATTTCTACTTGCACCACTGCCTGCTAGCCAGACAAAATCCTGACTGAGCAAGGCAGTCAATCAAAATCTGTTCTAGCAGCCTTCTGCTGCTCATGCATAAGCTCACTTACTGCTTGTCTGGGTCTTAGAATATTGGTGCCCTATTTGGAAAAAGAGATACCTCCATGGAATGTCTAGCAATAGGTGAATGGGGGAATATCCAATTAGGCGCAGAAGCCGCAGGAATGGGTCCTGATGTCATGCACACGTTAACCACATAAGACAGATTCTGCTTGCAGCCCATGGAGCTTCAAACAGATTCTGGATACCATAATTTGCTGAAAAATGTGCAGCGTGATCTGCTGATGGCAGCTTGTCATTAATTATGGGGGAGATGTACTAAGCAGTGAAAAGAGTGGAGAAGTGAGCCAGTGGAGAAGTTGCCCATGGAAACCAATGATACAGAGCAGATGCATTTGCCATGCTTTGGGCATGGTGCCTCACTGGGCTTGGCACACTATTATATTCCCCCTCCAGGTCCACTAGGATGGTAAAGTATGAAGGTTCAAAATTTCCTTAAAAACACATGTCGGTATTTTGACATGTCGGCATTTCAAATGTTGGTATTCTGAGTATGAACATGTCGGAATAATGAACATCAATATTTTGACCGTGTCTGTATTTTGACTGTCGGCCAGTGGCTGTCGGGATTATGACCATTGGTATTGTGTCTGTCGGTAAATCAACTGCTACCCGTGTATAGATATGTATACACATACAATTAAATATGCCCACCAGACCCCATATGTAGATGCAGTTTCGTGGAGAGGTTGCCTATGGCAACCAATCAGCATTGAAGTAACATTTATCATTTGCATACTATAAAATTATACAGAGCAGCTGATTGGTTGCCATGGGAAACTTCTCCACTGGCTCACTTCTCCACTCTTTTCACTGCTTAGTACATCTCCCCCTGAATCTGCTACTAGGTGTCCCTCACCCCAATCAGCCTCAACGTTAAATTAGTAGCGCCCAAGTTTAATAATGAGGTCTAAATGAACATTTTATATTTTTCCCCAAACAGCTCTGGCGTTAAGTTAATAAACAATATTTAGAATAAATAGACTCATGTTCTCCTCAACATTCTGGAAATCTCTTGCACCAAGTGTGTACCTAACATCTGAATGAGATCTCCTTGTATCAGTTAGGGAGAAAAAGCAGTCTGAACAAAATTTGCGCTAAGAAACTCCCATTTAAATCAATCAATATACAGTAAAGCAATATTGCACACTCTTAGACACAAATGTTATTGTGATCAGTAAGTCTTTAGAAACCAAAGTGTGTTTCATTTTCTACATTCTTGTCCTGTATGGTCATAGCAACCAACCCATACAACTACTCAAGGACACAAGAACAAGAAAGAAAACAAGTGACAGCCCTATACGCTACATTTATATGTATTGATGAAAAACAAAGTGAAACTCTTTTCGCTGTCCATGGAAGAGTTTATGCTGTCTGCTTTCTATGAGGTATAGGCAGTGTCGGACTGGGGCATGAAGAGCCCACCGGAATCTAGTCAGATTGCTTAGAATTTAAGCATTGATCTCTCCATGTGTATCCCCCTTTAGTTCTTCCTCTTTTCTCTTGTTTCTTTGTGTCTCTTTTCTGTTTGTTCATGGTGGACTGTTCTCATATATGTTTTTTTTTTTTATGGTTGTGTTCGATACTGTGGAACATGTTGTAGTCAAGGTCCCGCTCTGTCTTTGTTTCAGCCTTTGGGAGTATTTTCTGTCTAATTAATGTAGTAGTTAGTGTTTTCAAAATCAGTGGAAACGTTCCATTGTCTGCAGCTGTTCCTTGTGATTTCTGTGCAGGGACTATATGGTATGTCATAGATGTATATATGGTATTTGGTAGGTTGGATTATATAACCTGAATTGAATGATTGGAGTAGGATTTCAGAGTGTTTTGGTCAGTGGTGGCTTTTCTCCTTTACTTCCTCATGATTTTACTAGTTGCTGAGTTCTTGCCAATTTTTTTTGGTTATTTGTTGATTTCTATGCTGCGTTATGTAATACTTTGGTTAGTGTGCTATGCAATACATAGGTTAGGGTCAGGGCTGGATTACTGAGAAGGTTGTATGTACGACTGCATAGGCCCCAATATGGCCCATTATTCAGTCACGGAGCGGGGGTGCCACTGGAGAAGTCAGGGACTTCTCCACGGTAACCCGCTCTGTGAATTGCGGTAAGCAGAGAAAAGCCCTGTTTAACACAAAACATTGCTTTTCTCTGCTTTATGAATAGACCCCTCAATCTCCACACCAGCCCATTTCTCCTGTCCCTACTCCCCTTCCCCTCACATTCCATCTCCTGTCTGTGTCTCCCAGCCTTCCTGCACAGCTCCTACATGTGTTCGTCCATCCTCCCACCCCATTTTCTGCAGGTCTGCCACCTATCTGCCCATCTCTTACATGTGCCTTCCCCCACTTTGTCCATCTCCTGCATGTGTCTCCATTCCCTCTGCCCAGTTTATGCCATTCTTTCGCTACAGAGCATTTGACAGTGGGGCCACTACAATTGGCAGCATGCAAGCTCTCTGTATGCAAAGGGTTCAATGTGTCTTTATATGAAAAAATGTGCCCCTAGATTCCTACCTAACTCTACTCCACCTCCATTGTGTGCGCAGCTCCTGAGATCTTCTCCTACCCTTACATTATTCATTTTACAGCTGTCTGCATACTGTCCCCATCCAGGTGTATGTATCCATCGATTGCTCCCAGTGTGCCTCTGACCCCTCCCCCGGACAAACACACACACACACACACACACACACACACACACACACACTTTGTGTGTCTGTTCATCTGTCTCCTATTTGTTGGAGTCTGTCCCACCTTTCCTGTTGCACCTTGCTTTGCCTCCTCATTCTTATTCCTATTATGCTCTCTTCACACCTCTTACCTTTTTCCAAATAAGCGAGAAACCATATTGACAAACAGTGGTACAGCTGTGTTCAGTACCACATAACTGAATCTGAATATGGCAAGTCAGCATAATGTTTGGCTTTTAATAATTTTTCTGAGGTACATAATAGGAACCTATTGGTACTTTATATAGGTCCTGTCTCAAATTCAAAATCACAACAGCAAATGAGTTAATTGGCTTTTGAGACACTGATGGAAATAATTCCTCATTAAAGGGACATGCACTGAAGCAGGAATGGGGAACCTTCGGCCCTCCAGCTGTTGTTAAACTATACATACCAGCATGCCTTGCTACAGTTTTGCTATTTGGCCATGCTAAAGCTGTTGCAGGGCATTCTGGGATGTGTAGTTGAACAACAGCTGGAGGGCCGAAGGTTCCCCATCCCTGCACTAAAGGAAGACTAGCTCATGGGGATCCAAATCAGTAGATTTCCTAGGGGACAAAGGAATTACAGAGGTTCTGTTGCTACCTTACTTCAAGCCTGCATTTCATCTGATTGTAATTAGCTACAGTACATGTGCCATTCATATGTGTCCTCTTTAAAGTAATATTTTGGTAATCCAAGTCTTGGATGCTATATATACATGTTACACCTAGTACATATTAATGGAGGTTATTCAGAGTTGGTTGCAGATTTTGATATTTTAGCAAAATCTGCAACCACTAAAATCACATGCTGGGGGCTGCACAGCACAGGACGAGGCCGCCCAGCATGGGTGGTGCTGCCCAGCGATGCGATCACAATTCAATTGGGATCGCATTGCAGAAACCTCAAATAGAGGTTGACCCCTGTCTACGCAGCCAGGCTGCGTAGGCAGGCACACCGCTGCCATATTTCTGTTAGCAGGAAACGCAGGCAACATCATCGGCCATCTCCGCGACACCCCCCCAAAACGCGCATGCGCATTGTGGCCGCAGTTGACTGAAAATTGCTCATTTACAATTTTAAGTTACTGTGTCCGCCTTTGAATAGCCCCCAATGTACTATATTCAGTATTTGTGTTTTCTTACCCATATTTGGACATGATTTGAGTGCTGTCTCTGGATTATGGCACTTCTTCATCCGGCCACTTTTATGTGGCAACAATACACTAATACAACAATATACCCTTAGGCAAAACTTTTAGGTTATGGGATTTTTTTAAATACAAGGTTTAAACTGCAATCTATACCGCCTATTGATCTCCATAGTATGAATATGGGATAATGCAATGACATATTGTCAGAGAGATGAGCTCAACAGGATGCTGAATGTACTGTATGGTGGTCATGGGGTGCTCAGTGTACTGCATGGTCGTCACTGAGATGCACTCTGCATTGTATGTCTGTCACTAGGAAGCTCTCTGTGCTGGATGGCATTCACTTGGATGTTATTTGTATTGTATGGGGGTCACTGAGGTGCTGTCTGTACTGCCTGGCAGTAACTGTGATGCCTTCTTTACAGTATGGTGGTCACTTGGTGCTGTTTGTACTGTATGGCTGTCACATGGATTTCTATCAATCACGTGGATAATCTTGTTATTGTATGGGAGTGGAGGGCGGGTCACATGGATTATCTCTGTATTGTATTGTGGCTAGGGGTAATAGTTCTCTAATCCCACCTACATTTGTGTTCAGCCCTGTCTACATTTTTTATGGCCCTCACTATATGAGGCTACTTTGAGACATTTCCAGTGCCGATTTCACTTCCCAATCCGCCCCTGATCTGCTCTGTCATTGGAAGATTTTGTGCCCATCCGCTATCAGATTTAACAATTAAAATACTAGAAATGCAACCAAGAACAGGTGATGGCGCAATGGATTTACTAGACAGTGTTGGGAAGGTTGTACCTTATGTATCTTACTATGGGTATATTTTCCTAAAATCCCAGAAAAATACTACAACACTAAAAAGTGCATGTACTGTATCCTTACTCTACTGAGCCTACACTAAGGGACTGTGGGAGAGTTTACCAATAGTAACAAATATAAAGTACAGAGCCACACCCACAGGATCCATTTCAACATTACCATCTCCTCGTGAAACATTTATATACATCTATGAATGCTGTAAACAGTAAGTAATGTTTTAAAAAACAAAAAACACATAACACAGGTCCTTCAACTTCAACCATACGTATATTCTATTGCACGTGTATATAGTGTAAGTGTATGTAGACCAACAGTGACGCTTTGGTGCAGGTATACTAGGTGCATAATATCTAATTCCCTGTTATTTTCCTATAATCATAAAGCTACGTTGCAGTGCCATTACGTCCTTGCCATGTATGACATAGGAGAAGTCCATTCCTGGTAATGCATACCTTTCTGATAAAATTAGATTATCAAATGCTGATAATATAGTATGTAAGGACAACATTAGTACAAGCATTGTGTAAATCAGAAAAGGTAACCTGGCCAATAAATGGAGTAAAACACAGGGCCTTGAGTCCTGTTGGAGAAAGAGCACTATATAAATAAAATTATTCTTATTATTATTTAGAGTTGTATGCAAACTCTGATTTTTTCGCATTTGAGTGATTATCAGTCACACTCAGAATGTGCCGCCATGGTCTTGTGATGGCGGTCACAGAGTGATTGACAGTCAGGGACCATTTGGGAGAGGTAACGAGGAGTGGGGGCAAAAACACAGATGTGCGGCAAACGTTTTCAGGGCATGCCTTAGCCTGAGTCTGCGATCATGTACGTAGTAATGGTGGCTCTGGCGTCTCACCTCCTGCGGGTATGCTGCTCGACCATATGGCTGCTCAGATGCCCAGTAATCCACTGATCCACAAGCAACGCTGCATCTTTGCACACAACCGCTGGAACTCGCAAAGCTGCCGGTGGGCGTCTCAATACAAATCCAGATTGCTTTGGGATTTGCATATTTTTGCACAGTCGCTGTGTGCACATTTGCAACTGCGAATGCATTTGTGTATATCTCTAATTCAGGCCCATAATTGTATACATATGAGTAAGAAGCACAGAAGCTCAGGCTTGGGGCAGTAGTAGTAATACCAGATCAGAGGTCTTGTTTCATCACCTTTTATTTAATGTCATACAGTTTGTTTGTTCTCATTCCTGGTGCATCCCATTTTATTCATTTCTATTTCATAACAGCCAACTGTTCACTTCAATGCTGCACTACCGCCTATGTGTAAGATGTTCCTGAGGAGCCACTAGCCTTAGCCTAGCACTGGCGCTGTTACATAAAGAATTGACAAATGATGAATGTAGCTAATCAAATGGTGGGGGAAGGTATAAACCAGAGAATAAATTGCATGAACTAATAAATTATTGCAAGATATATGGATTGGACAATGGCGCCCTTCTGTCTCTATAAAATACGTATTCTCTATGATTATACAAGAATATACGTTCCTTTATATAACCTGTATCATCAGCATGTAATTAGTCAGGCTACTCTTCTGTCCATACAGCATCCCTTCTCTTGTTCGGTTTTCTCTCCAAATGCCCAGAAATAGAGGAAAATGGACAGGCAATAGTATAATACTGTTTTATTCAATTTAAAACACATCAAATATCCAGTCCAAATAAAAACTGACACACAAGTGATGAGAAAAATCCCAGATAGTGGAGGTAATGTAATTACCGGATAGTAGGAGAACCGATCAAAGTTCTCAAACTCGCATAAGATGTAATGGCAATCACAGGCAGCCACCCGGGTAACAGCTCCCTGGAACCGGCAATAACCCACGTCCACAATCGTCTGGATAGTCCTCCTCACGGCACCGACGCGTTTCAGGTCTATTCCAGACCCTTTTTCAAGGTAAGTGTGTCTCCATACAGTCATCCGGTCTATTTATCCCAACATCCCCCAATCAGAGTGAATTTACAAATTTTTAATCCATATCACCTGTTACAAACATGGCAGCTTACATATAGTTTAAACACGTAGTCATAGTAACCACCTCTATCCTCCAATAGTGTGAAGCCTCATAGTCTCATGACCTTTAGTCATGTGATCCCAGGTCATGTGACTTGTGTCCTTTCCCTTTTCCTGTCAATATTGTGGTATGGGCATTTCCGCCCTTAGTTGACGTTTTCCTCCTAATTCACATTTGTAATAGATGGGCCCGTCATCTTCCCTATTATATATATGGTGATACTCTTAATGTCTATGAGGTATTTCACCTCAGTAACATTGTCTCCTCTCTCCACCGGGTGTATATAACGGGCACCATCCCGTTTCTAGTACTTCCGCCCTTACTCCCGGCGGTCCGTATGTCACATCCGCTGACGTCACCTGGCTGTGTTGTTTGTTCTCGGCGGGATGTTAGTGCTTCCGCCATCCGCAGTGTACGTATTGCCAGTCACTCCTTTCTTGACTTCCTGGGGCTGGTAGTGTGTGCACTTCCGCCCTTACATGCTTCAGTCCTATATTCCATATCCGCCCTGGATCTGTGACATAAAAATAGGTTGATGGAGTGGGATCATAGCGGTATCCATAGCCCATAGGGAAGAACTTTGCCATAAATGTGGTGGTTCATTGATTTATCCTCCATTTTCAATGGTGGCATAACGTAATGTTTCTTGATGATTTTAACTACAATGTAAATAAAATACATTTTTAAAATATTATTGATAAAAAACCCCATTAATGGGGATGAAAAATCCTTCATATATATAGATAATAAATAAGAAATAAAATACAAATATCATAATAAAAGAAATTTGATTCCTATATGGAAACCTCAACTTATGATGGGACATGAATATACAATAAAACAGTCTGTACGATACATATCTGCATAATAATACGAAAAAAGGTCTATAAAAACCACTTTAGCTCAAAATCTGAGTTTAAACCATGAGGTATCAATGTATTATATTTATAAATAAATTCCATCTCCATTTTCGCCAGGCACTTTGCCAGATCTTTATGCCTGCGACCACTCTCCACCCTTTTGATGCCTACACATCTTACGATTTGTTTGGGGTCACAGTTATGGTGTTTTTTAAAGTGGCTGGATAACGCATGGGTTTCTAGTCCCCTTCTGATGTTCCTAAGGTGCTCTCCTATCCGTATTTTGACCTGTCTAGAAGTACGCCCGATGTAAAAAAGGTGGCAGGAACATTCAATGGCATAAACCACATTTTTTACGTTACACGTAATAAAATCACGTATTTCGTGGATGAATCCATTAATCACTAAATTTTCTAATTTCTTCCCACTATCCGTGGTGATTTCCCTACATCCCACACAAGACCCGCACCTGTGAAACCCTTTTGTGCTCCTAATGCCTTCTTTTTTCATTGGAGGTAAATCACTTCTCACTAGTGTGTTTTTCAGGTTGGGTGCTTTTTTATAAATGAACAGAGGTTTTTCTGGTAATACACTTTTCAAAACAGGATCTTTCCTCAGTACCCCCCAATGTTTTCTAAATGATTTTTCTATCATTTTATGCTGAACATTATATTGGGTGATAAAAGCATATTCGAACTTGTTGGATGTTTCTGTTCTCTGTTTATCTTCCAATAGAGTTTCACGTTCCAAAAAAATGACGTTCTCCTTCACTTTTTTTAGCGAGGCCGCCTCATATCCGCTGTTTATGAATCTCTCCTCTAGTTGTTCAAATTGTTCCCTACAGACCCCCTCATCAGAACAATTCCGTTTAATTCGTTTGAATTGGCTATTCGGGATGGAATTAAGCCAATTCCCATGATGGCAGCTGTTTCTGTCAATGTAGGTTTGTGAGTCGGTGGGTTTTGTAAATGTCACAAAGGAGAAAGGGAAGAACTTGATAAATTTTGTATCTATCTTAACGACAATCCGTGTCATATTGAATTTACTTTCAATGTGAGCAATATTGAAGTCAATTTTTTGGACATCAGTCTATATATCAAGGATGGTGTCCTATGTACCAAGACATTTACAAAACCCACCGACTCACAAACCTACATTGACAGAAACAGCTGCCATCATGGGAATTGGCTTAATTCCATCCCGAATAGCCAATTCAAACGAATTAAACGGAATTGTTCTGATGAGGGGGTCTGTAGGGAACAATTTGAACAACTAGAGGAGAGATTCATAAACAGCGGATATGAGGCGGCCTCGCTAAAAAAAGTGAAGGAGAACGTCATTTTTTTGGAACGTGAAACTCTATTGGAAGATAAACAGAGAACAGAAACATCCAACAAGTTCGAATATGCTTTTATCACCCAATATAATGTTCAGCATAAAATGATAGAAAAATCATTTAGAAAACATTGGGGGGTACTGAGGAAAGATCCTGTTTTGAAAAGTGTATTACCAGAAAAACCTCTGTTCATTTATAAAAAAGCACCCAACCTGAAAAACACACTAGTGAGAAGTGATTTACCTCCAATGAAAAAAGAAGGCATTAGGAGCACAAAAGGGTTTCACAGGTGCGGGTCTTGTGTGGGATGTAGGGAAATCACCACGGATAGTGGGAAGAAATTAGAAAATTTAGTGATTAATGGATTCATCCACGAAATACGTGATTTTATTACGTGTAACGTAAAAAATGTGGTTTATGCCATTGAATGTTCCTGCCACCTTTTTTACATCGGGCGTACTTCTAGACAGGTCAAAATACGGATAGGAGAGCACCTTAGGAACATCAGAAGGGGACTAGAAACCCATGCGTTATCCAGCCACTTTAAAAAACACCATAACTGTGACCCCAAACAAATCGTAAGATTTGTAGGCATCAAAAGGGTGGAGAGTGGTCGCAGGCATAAAGATCTGGCAAAGTGCCTGGCGAAAATGGAGATGGAATTTATTTATAAATATAATACATTGATACCTCATGGTTTAAACTCAGATTTTGAGCTAAAGTGGTTTTTATAGACCTTTTTTCGTATTATTATGCAGATATGTATCGTACAGACTGTTTTATTGTATATTCATGTCCCATCATAAGTTGAGGTTTCCATATAGGAATCAAATTTCTTTTATTATGATATTTGTATTTTATTTCTTATTTATTATCTATATATATGAAGGATTTTTCATCCCCATTAATGGGTTTTTTTATCAATAATATTTTAAAAATGTATTTTATTTACATTGTAGTTAAAATCATCAAGAAACATTACGTTATGCCACCATTGAAAATGGAGGATAAATCAATGAACCACCACATTTATGGCAAAGTTCTTCCCTATGGGCTATGGATACCGCTATGATCCCACTCCATCAACCTATTTTTATGTCACAGATCCAGGGCGGATATGGAATATAGGACTGAAGCATGTAAGGGCGGAAGTGCACACACTACCAGCCCCAGGAAGTCAAGAAAGGAGTGACTGGCAATACGTACACTGCGGATGGCGGAAGCACTAACATCCCGCCGAGAACAAACAACACAGCCAGGTGACGTCAGCGGATGTGACATACGGACCGCCGGGAGTAAGGGCGGAAGTACTAGAAACGGGATGGTGCCCGTTATATACACCCGGTGGAGAGAGGAGACAATGTTACTGAGGTGAAATACCTCATAGACATTAAGAGTATCACCATATATATAATAGGGAAGATGACGGGCCCATCTATTACAAATGTGAATTAGGAGGAAAACGTCAACTAAGGGCGGAAATGCCCATACCACAATATTGACAGGAAAAGGGAAAGGACACAAGTCACATGACCTGGGATCACATGACTAAAGGTCATGAGACTATGAGGCTTCACACTATTGGAGGATAGAGGTGGTTACTATGACTACGTGTTTAAACTATATGTAAGCTGCCATGTTTGTAACAGGTGATATGGATTAAAAATTTGTAAATTCACTCTGATTGGGGGATGTTGGGATAAATAGACCGGATGACTGTATGGAGACACACTTACCTTGAAAAAGGGTCTGGAATAGACCTGAAACGCGTCGGTGCCGTGAGGAGGACTATCCAGACGATTGTGGACGTGGGTTATTGCCGGTTCCAGGGAGCTGTTACCCGGGTGGCTGCCTGTGATTGCCATTACATCTTATGCGAGTTTGAGAACTTTGATCGGTTCTCCTACTATCCGGTAATTACATTACCTCCACTATCTGGGATTTTTCTCATCACTTGTGTGTCAGTTTTTATTTGGACTGGATATTTGATGTGTTTTAAATTGAATAAAACAGTATTATACTATTGCCTGTCCATTTTCCTCTATTTCTGGGCATTTGGAGAGAAAACCGAACAAGAGAAGGGATGCTGTATGGACAGAAGAGTAGCCTGACTAATTACATGCTGATGATACAGGTTATATAAAGGAACGTATATTCTTGTATAATCATAGAGAATACGTATTTTATAGAGACAGAAGGGCGCCATTGTCCAATCCATATATCTTTCTATTATTAGTCATTTTTTGGGGGTGAAGGGAAATACCCCTATTGTGCATTGGATATAGGCTGCTCCTACCACTTTGCGCACCTACCGGGGAGTCAAACCCTTTCTTAGTGTAATAAATTATTGCAGCTTGTGAATAAGATAATAAAAAATAAGAAGTTCAGACACTTACGAGTCCCATCTTTATTCCAAGCATGGCAGCTAATTGGTTCCAAGAGGAAGCTGTGAAACGCCATTACTAAAAAAAAGGATAAAATTAAAATAAAATGATTAGGGAAAAAAATACATTATTCATTTTCTATGTAATTCTTTGGCAAAATTTGTCAACATGGGTTGGTGCAAAGTTGGAAACAAAATGGGTGTAAGTTATGGTGCCCACGCACGGTGCGATTCTCGCATCACGTCTAGTTCAAATCGCACCGAGTGTATTGTCCCTTGCGATGCGATGCGATGCGCGCTCCCGTCTAGTCCATATCTTAAGGCAAAATAGTATGTGCAGGAAGGTATTTTTGTACTATATCGCATATAGGGGGTAATTCCAAGTTGATCGCAGCAGGAATTTTGTTAGCAGTTGGGCAAAACCATGTGCACTGCAGGGGAGGCAGATTTAACATGTGCAGAGAGAGTTAGATTTGGGTGTGGTGTGTTCAATCTGCAATCTAATTTGCAGCGTAAAAATAAAGCAGCCAGTATTTACCCTGCACAGAAACAAAATAACCCACCCAAATCATATATGCACTACAGTATATATTGCCATCATACAGTTAGTATTGACCTCCAAGACAATTCTGCAGTGCTGATTCTGCTGACACTCTCACACATGTAGCAATATCACTACGGTTATTGGCTACAGCGATTGCACCTTCTTGAGAAATCTACTTGGCTGAAGCTCAGCTCAGTGATGTAAACAATGTCAGTACAACTGTTGCTTCCTATTGCTGAAGAGACTTTTTTATTTATTTTCCTCGATTAGCAGAGTTGTGATCAAAGTTTGATCACAACATAACCACATGGCACAGTCCCCAGTTAGGTGTCATGGGACAGAACCATGCAAGTTGGCAGGTGTTCATACTGGGCTGTGTCTGGGACTTATATTTAAAGTAGATAGTAAGCTTGCAAGAGCAGGGCCTGCTCCCCTCATGTGCCTTCCCTTCTCCTACTTACACTATCTTATACTCCAGGGCCCTAATTCCGAGTTGTTCGCTCGCTAGCTGCTTTTAGCAGCATTGCACACGCTAAGCCGCCGCCCTCTGGGAGTGTATCTTAGCATAGCAGAATTGCGAACGAAAGATTAGCAGAATTGCGAATAGAAAATTCTTAGCAGTTTCTGAGTAGCTCGAGACTTACTCCTACATTGCGATCAGTTCAGTCAGTTTCGTTCCTGGTTTGACATCACAAACACACCCAGCGTTCGGCCAGACACTTCCCCGTTTCTCCAGCCACTCCCGCGTTTTTCCCTGAAACGCCTGCGTTTTTCCGCACACTCCCAGAAAACGGTCAGTTTCCGCCCCGAAACACCCACTTCCTGTCAATCACTCACCGATCAGCAGAACGATGAAAAAGCTTTGTTATGCCGTGAGTAAAATACCTAACTTTTGTGTAAAATAACTAAGCGCATGCGCTCTGCGAACCTTGCGCATGCGCAGTAAGCGACTAATCGCAGTATAGCGAAAATCGGCAACGAGCGAACAACTCGGAATGACCCCCCCATATACAGTACTCCTTTTGATGGCACCTAAGCCCTGGTTTTCTGTACTTGTCCTATACTGTCTTGGACTGTAAGTTCAGTTTTTTTGTTTGCGCATTCATTTATTTACTCTGTAATGGGCGCTGCGGATTCCTTGTGGCCCCATACAAATAAAGGATAATAATGAATAAAACATAATACTGGTTAAACTTGTCCTTTATAGATCTCATTTCAATCATTTTAGCTTTCTTTACAGTACAATTACGGTTAATCCTCTAAAAGAAAAACGTTGAGTTCTAGATCATGTAATTCTGGCATTAGAAACTTCCTTGATGAGTCACAACCATATGAATAGCAAGAGGAAATAAAAGAGCAAAATGATTAACTATCAAAACAAGGGCTGTTACTTCTGCTGAAAGAAATGGGGGCCTGGCGACTACAGAGGCAGGGGGCTACCCTAAACATGTGAGCACTTCGCTGTTTAGCGAATCGCTCGCATTTTAGCAGGAGTGTAGGACCCGGCATGTGGGGCGGCCTTGTCCTGTGCTGAGCGGTCCCCCGCATGCTAAAGAAATTAGCTGAACTGAAATTTCGAAAGAAATTTAGGGGCCGATTCAGCATGAGTCGCTATTGTGCTGCAATCACTATGTAGCGATTTCAGCACATATGCGCATGCACATATGCCGGTGTGCGCATGCGCAAGGTCTTAAACTGCATTCTCTTCAGAACGCAGTCTGAGTCCTATCAGGTGAGCGGTGACGGGGCGTTAACGCACCATTTGGAGGGCACGGTCCGTGACATCACACGCAGCTGCTGTGACCCAAACCATGGTGGCCCTCCATTTGCCTATGCTAGTCTGTGCAGGCAGGGGGCTACCCCCGGGGGTAGCGAGCTGAAATGCTTATATCGTGCCCATCCGCAGAAACAATTGAATAGCTGCCGTAGGGCATAATAGGGGGCGGGAGGGGGCAGAAACAATTGAATTCTGCCTAGAATAGACCAAGGAGATTTGTAGGCTGGTAAATGTTGACACGTCCTTGATCTCACAGTTTGCAATCAATGAGTGACCCTGCTGGGTGATGATGTGTATACAGTGCACCCGGAAAGTATTCACAGCACTTCAGTTTTTCCACATTTTGTTATGTTACAGCCTTATTCCAAAATGGAATACATTAATTTTTTCCCTTCAAAACTCTACACACAATACCCCATAATGACAAAGTGAAAAAGTATTTTTTAGATTTTTGCAAATTTATTAAAATAAAATTGGGGTCCACCGCTCATCGCCCGCCCATACACACTAGGAGATTTTGAGCTCAAAATGTCATTGGCGCATGCGCAGTACTGACCTGATCGCACTGCTGCGATAAACTGCAGCAGTGCGATCAGGTCAGAATGACCCCCCATGTTGGGAGGTATGCAAACAGATTATTTTTTTTGTCTAGAGATCTACTGGATTACCATCTCAGTGCAAAAGCAAAACATTCTTAAGAATCAGCAGTTGTGGGGGCGTTGCCAATCGGCGATACGGTGTAGCTGTGTCTGATGTAAGCTCCTGCACAGCTGCCCTTCTTTGCCACTGCTACTGGGTCCCCAGCTGTCTGGTCGGCCCTTCCTCAGCCCCCTCTGCCGGCACTCGTCCACCGGGTCGGAGTCGCGGAGCTGGTAGTCCTTTTTGGGGCCTTTGCAGGTTGCGGCCTACTCGGGTGCCCGAAGCCACGGACTAAAGTAGCTGGGCCTGCCTGCTGGCGCGGAGGTGCGGGAAACAGCACCTGATGTTTGGAATCCGGCTCTAAGGTATGCCTGGGACTCACACTGTTTCTCCTGCCTCCACAAGCATCCCCATTACCTCCAATATCTCCTTAATTAAGCCACAGGGGAGACAGTGAGAGACTGCACTGCCCTGCCTGGAGGAGACACAGAGGCTGTGTTCCTGCTCTGCTGTGCACAGTGCCCAAGTTATACTCCCAGGGGACCCAAGGCACCCCGCTCTCACCTGTTCTATCCCCTGCAGAATACAATTGGGTGCCCAGTCCTCTGGATCATAAGGATCAGGCAGGAGGCTTCAATTTGGTGGCCGACATAGGCCAGTCTATGCCCTCAGCAACATGCAGCTTTGCAGGATGCCGGCATCTGGCGATGAGCTCCTGATGTGAATTCTCTCCACCACTCATGTTTATTGTGCTCGCCTTCTGATGGTCCTCCGTGTTCCGCCTTTCTGGCCTATATAGTTGGTCTCCTGAATACATATACCTAACGTATAACCTATCCTGTCCTTTTACATCATTCTCCGGCCACCTTCATTATGCCCCCTAAAAGCAAAAAGGGGCGCTGCCACCTAAGGTGTCCTTTCCTGTGCAGAAGTCACCACTCGCCCCTTCGTCGTCTTGGGGCGACCCTTCCGCTACCACATCGGGCATATTAAAATCGAGTCCACTGAACACCATGTCCATTGCGGCATAGATGTAGATTCTGAGGCACCCCTGACTGTGAAATCCCTATGCCAGGTCCTGTCGGCATTTAAGTCTGATTTGGCTGCCGACCTTACGGCGGCAATCAGGGAGGTAAAGTCAGACCTGGTCGAGGTGGGAAACCGCACAGATCATTTGGAGCACAGGATGGAGGAGCTTGTGACATCCCATAATGATCTCATTATTGCACACGACCAGCAAAGGGCCAATCTGGACACACTTAGAGATAAAATGGCGGATATGGAGAACCGTTCCATACGTAATAACATCAACATCAGAGGTATTTCTGACTCAGTAGCCAACTCAGAATTGGAGGGCTAAACTATGGCCTTCCGTAAGTTACTGCCGGATGCGGACACCCGGGACTTGCTTATTGATCGAATATACCGTTTACCACGCCCACGCATGGTACCCACTGATCTACCTAGAGATACTCTCCTCCACGTCCATTTCTTCCCCACTAAAGAAAAGATCCTTAGAGTGGCAAGAGCAGCAGGAGATTCTGATACCCTGGGAGCGATCCAAATCTTTCTGGATTTCTCCGCTGTAACGATAGTAAAAACAAGGAACCTAGCCCTGATAATGGCGGCCCTACATGCGAATTACATACCCTATCGGTGGGGTTCCCAGTAAAGCTAATCATCTCTTATGACGGATCCTCTTATGTTGTTGCCTCCCTAGACGCTGGGATCAAGTTGATGTCGGACTGGGACATTTCCGTTAAACAACCCCTAGGGCCCGGCACCCGCCCTCGGCCTCGTACGGAATGGGCCACAACCTGAATGCTTGGGTCACTCATTTGCATTTGGAGCACCTTGGTTGCAACAGGTTACCCTATGCCTTATGTCGGGGACATTGCCCCATGTTCGGGACTACCCCTTGGAAATCCGTGAGTTATGCAATGACATACATATGCATATTGTAATATTTTTTATGCTAATATGAACCATGTGTTGCATTCCTGTGTTCTTTCTTTTCTCGTTTACTATGTTGTATTGCCTTCATTGAAATTGTTGGCTTTTTAAATTGTGTTTTTTGAGCACGTATCGCAAGCAGGTGAATCTAGGTTTGCCCTAATTGTTTATGGATAAGTATCATGAGTGGTGGCATGCGGCCACAAAATCCCCCCTTGTTACACTACTGCACTTGTTCTTCCCCTTGCAGTAGCTATGCAGGCCCGATATACAGGGACATCTTGGTTTTCCTTTCCTTTTGTCTGTACTTTGTTTTTACCTGCACTTTTGTTACTTTTTCCCTTTTTTCTATCCCATATATGTTCTTTTGGGAAACACATTGTTTTTGATTGTTTTTTCAAATGGTGGTTTAGTATAATGTTGATGAGGGTTATTAACATATACTCCAATTATACGTCATGGTCATGACTCTATCCTTAAAATGTTAAGGGATTAAATTCCCCCAATAAACGGAGGTTAGCCCTCACATATTTTTTTAAACAAAAAGTGGACATTGTTGCTTTACAAGAAACCCACTTTTCATCCTTGGGCCCACCAATTTTTGGTGACCAGAGATATCCCCAACAGTACTTTGCAAATGGCCCATTTAAACGTAACGGTGTTGCGATTCTGTTTAGTGTAAGGACACACTTTGTGCTGCAATCACAATTAGCAGATAAAAACGGCGGGTACCTGATTGTGCAAGGCCTTCTAGCAGATAAACTGGTCACTATAGCCTCAGTGTATGCCCCTAACACTAACCAGATTGCTTTTCTCCGTAAATTATTTGCTAAAACACAGACCTCCCGTAAAGGCTCTTTGGTGGTCATGGGGGACTTTAACCTGGTCTTAGATCCAACCCTGGATAGGTCCTCAAGAGGTGCCCCGCTGAGATCAGCCCCTCCATCCACACCTTCTGCTGGGTTCAGGGTCCTACTGAATGAATATAATTTACATGATGCCTGGAGGGTTCAGAACCCTTCCGCTAGGGACTACACCTACTACTCTCCTTTACATAACTCATATTCGCAGATCGATTTCACCTTCCGTGATAAGTGGACCATACAACATATCCACTCAATAGATATCCTCCCCATTACATGGCCAGACCATGCACCAATACTTTGCCCTTTGCCGTTGGGATCTAGATCGACAATATCTCCCATCCCGCCCTTGGCGGTTGTCCCCCCATTTACTCTCTAATCAAATGACTAGGTAGATGAGTAAAGATAGTATTTCGGGCTATTTAACATCCAATGCTCCTTCAGACACATCTACTCTGGTGTGCTTTAAAAGTGGTAGTTAGAGGTGCGGCCATTCAGGCAGGTGCATTACTTAAATGCCAATCAGCCAAACTACAATCAGACCTAGAAGCTAAACTGAAGTTTCTGGAGGACCAAAACAAACAGCTCCCATCCTCGTCCGTTCACAAAGAAATTGCCACTATACGGGGTCAATTGCAAAAACTTTTAATGGCCCGCACCCAAGAAGCACTGAATAGACTACGTAGGAGAGTCTATATAGCTGGCAACAGACCGGGCAGATTTCTAGCCCGGAAGTTACGGGCCCAACAGGCTCGGAATAAGATTACATTTTTAATTTCCCCCTCTGGATCAAAAATTTCCAACCCACTAGATATTTCAAACCAATTTGCCCATTACTATACCCAACTTTATAATCTCTCATCTGATCTCACTACCCCCCAACCTACAACATCATCTATTGATAATTTTTTAGACTCTTTACACCTTCCTCTTTGATAGAGGCCCAAGTGGAGCTTTTAAACGCTCTCTGGACTTCTGATGAAGTTACCAAAGCGATTAAGTAATTACTGGGACCGGATGGCTTTATAAATGACTTCTACAAAGCATACCAAGGACTTTTGATGTCTCCATTAACTCACATTTTTTAATACTATAACTGAGACGGGTGCCCCGCCCAGGGAAATGCTAGAGACACAAGTGGTGATGTTACCCAAACCAGGGAAAGACCCCTCTTCCTGTCAAAACTACCGACCCATAGCATTATTGAATGGGGATATTAAATTGTACGCCAAGATCAATGCCGCTCGAGTTAAGCTTTTCTTGCCTGACTTGATCCACTAAGACCACGTCAGGTTTGTGCCTGGAAGGCATGCATCAGACAACACTCACAGGGTTTTTAACCTGCTAGATTCCTTACTGACTGACCAGGGCCTTCTTCTGCTATCTTTGGATGCAGAGAAGGCATTTGATCGGTTAAGTTGGCCATATATGAGATCAGTCCTATTGAACTTCGGTTTCTACGCTCGGATCCTTACCTCCATGCTGCCACTGTACAAATGCCCCTCGGCCCGGGTATTTAGCAACGGCTTCTTATCAGATGTATTTTCTATCACCAACGGTACGAGGCAGGGCTGCCCTCTGTCCCTATTCATTTTTGTATTGGCTATAGAACCTCTGGCGGCAAAGATCTGCCTTGACCCCTCATTCCCTGGCTTTCCTCTTTAAAACCAACCGCATAAATTGTGCCTATTTGCCGACGATGTTCTTTTGTTTGTGACCAACCCTATGATGTCTCTCCCTCATTTGCATTTTATATTAGATAACTATAACAAGGCCTCTTATAACACACTTAATACGTCAAAAACAGATGCCCTCCCAATTAACCTCTCTGGTTCCCTCGCTACCCTTTAATCAGCGTACCCTTATAACTGGCAAGCCATCGTCAATTAAATATTTAGGGGTTTATATATCCCCCAATGTAGATGCAGTGTTTGATAATAACCTCATACCCCTCCTTGCTTCACTATCACTTCAAGCCAGATCCTGGTCGCTGTATGATATATCCTGGCTAGGGCGACTGGCTGCGTTCAAAATGTCCCTTCTTCCCAAATTAATGTACCTCTTTCGAACTATACCCTACTCCTTTCCTAAACAATATCTCGATAAATTTTCAGCCATTATGATTAAATATATATAGGCATCACGGCCCCCTAAGATAGCCCGCTCACGGATGGTTCTACCCAAGAATTTGGGAGGGCTGGCTATGCCAGATATCACCCTTTACCATGAAGCATGTATACTGGTGGGCAAAGATTCCTATTGGTATAAACTACTTATTGCCTTATTACCCAATCCTAGAGTTAAGGCGCAAGTTAAATGTGAGGAGGACTTGGGACTCGTCCTGTCTGATTCCCAATGGAATAACATTTATACAGATGTGGATGTGTCCACTTACATCTTTGCTTTTTAAATAAATTTGGCACAACATGCAAAACATGGCTAAGCTGTTTTTTATGAGTAGCGAGTGGATGGATTTAAAAAAATTTGTTTGCCATAATAGAATATCAATAAAGTAACATATTAAAGAAGCAAATTAAGAAAAATCACAAGGCATGGCTAAACCTATGAGTCTATGGCATGCAAGACCGTGCCATACATGGCGGGATATAGCAAAGATGGGTGGTCTTCTGTTTGCCGGCGGTCGGGCTCCCGGCGCTCAGTATACCGGCGCCGGGAGCCCGACAGCCGGCATACCGACACTTATTTTCCCTCGTGGGGGTCCACGACCCCCATAGAGGGAGAATAAAATAGTGTGGCGCGCGTAGCGCGCCACCGTGCCCGTAGCGTGGCGAGCGCAGCGAGCCCGCAAGGGGCTCATTTGCGCTTGCCAAGCTGTCGGTAAGCCGGCGGTCGGGCTCCTGGCGCCGGGATGCTGGTCGCCGGGAGCCCGACCGCCGGCCAGCCGTAGTGAACCCAGCAAAGATATATGTGGACACACCTGTATGTCTTCATACAGCATGTCCAAATGTCTCAATGATACCGAGATGCATACGAAAATTACTAAACAGGCTGTATTTGACCCCGGATAGACTTCATATGTTTTGGCCTTCCTGTTCTAAATTTTGTTGGCGGCAATGTGGGGAAGTCGGCGATATAGTCCATATCTTTTGGTCATGTTCCCGTTTGGCCGCCTTTTGGGGGGCAGTATTCACTCTAATTAATAATGTCCTCCACACATCTCTAAAGCCCTCTCCTAATATAGCACTGCTTCATCTGTTGCCAGATACTTTATTACCCCAACACAAATACAGTACGTGCTAGGCCATATGCCTATGGTGTCAAGAGCAGCACTCGCACAGAACTGGAAACAAACAACACTGCCACACATTTCAAAAGTTATTCAAAAAATGTATTTTAATTTTGAGATGGAATCACAATTTCTGGCAATGTCTCTTCATTCCCCCACAAAAGTACCTGACTGGTCCCTATGGCAGGAATATGGAATTATTAGAGCTCAGACTCAGGCCTTAACTGTCCCCTCCAGCTCTGACCCAGCCTTATTTCCTCTGAACGAACCAGATAACACCCCTAGCCCAAGTTACTAAATCGTTACCCCCTTTTATATTTTACTGAATGTATATGAGAATATTGTTTACCCCTACCTGTGCTGTTCCCCTTTTTCTTTCTGTACCCCAGAAATGTGATGCTATTATGTTTAAAACAAAAAACTATTGATGTTAAAAAAAAAAAAAAGAATCAGCAGTTGTGGGAGGTTAGTTAATAAAGGTGGCGACTGTCTTAAATGTTTAAAAAGAACTTCAGGGAGATTCCTGAATTTTCGGGTAGTACTCTGGGCATACTTGCCTACCTGACCCTCTCCATGAGGGAGAAAATGCTCTGTTCCTGGACTTTCCTGGTAATGTATGATTGCCATCACCTGTGGTGAAACACCTTTCTTATCAATTAGCTAGCTCACCACAGGTGATGGCAATCATACATTACCAGGAAAGTCAGGAACAGAGCATTTTCTCCCTCATGGAGAGGGTCAGGTAGGCAAGTGTGACCCTGGGCTCCCGGAAGAGAGGGCTCCTAGTGTAGTGGGTATGGTAGGAAGAATAATGCCCGGGAATTGTAGGTCTGTGGGGAGGGATTCTCTGTTAATTGCAGCCCTTATTATTAGAGCATGATCATCCCCATCAATTGCCACCTGCATCTAATCTCAAAGCTCAAAGGAGATTATAGAAGTCAGCAAGTATGTCCTCATTCCAAGCGTAACACTAAAAGCTGCACAGATTTGCCAGTGGTGAGCACTTTCTTTTATTGGGCACTAAAAAAAGGCACGGACAGTAAACCTTGTTAGTCTAGAGATTTGTCACTGACTGTCTCATGGAACACGTGTGATATTCACATAGACTGCAAAGAATTGTGCAATCATTTGAGAAAGTAAAACCAATGAAGTGTGATTTTCCTATTATTACACATCAATTATTACACTTTTGACAAAGAAAACAGTAACTATATATTTTTTGTATTATTTCAAATATATTGTTTTCTATATGGGAGGTATCAGAAAAAGGTGTGTCAATGGACGGGATGACTTAAACTGGCTCTATAATAAAGACAACTCATGGAGAAGCATACATTTGGGCACTAATTGTTGAAGCAGTTAATCTGGTTTTTGTTCTCTTAATGTTTAGATTTATTAAGGACTCCAGAAATAGTCTTATGTATTTGTGGGAATAGTTAGCCCAGTCACCTCTATGGCCACAGATACCAAGGCAGCCTGTTTAGCAACTTATAAGCTCTTTCAGCATTTTTTGAAAGGCTCTCTAAATCCACAAACTTTGATGATGTCATCTCCCAACAACTCATACCTAGAACACCTAATACCTACTAGTGCATAATTATGAATCTAATGCGGACATGGAATACAAGGTATAAAAATGTTGAGGGGGAACGCAAGAAACAAAAAAGGGGAAATTTATACCCCTAAATATTTGTTAGACTGTGTTTGTGTGGACATTAGATGTGAAATAAAATAAAATACATTTTCTTTTACCTTTTCATTTAAAAAAATAAAATTAAATATTACAACAGCCCATAAATAGGTACAGTTACATAGTTTCTGAGGTTGAAAAAATGACAATTTGTCCATAGAGTTCAACCAATTTGTGGTCTCCTATGCTGTATTATTTTGAAGACTAATTTTATGTTGTGAAAGTCGGCTGTTTTGTTTATTCCTCTTTTTTTTAACTATAGTACGTGCTCTACCCCAGTGACGTGCGGTGAGCTCACTGGCTGGGGAGGCACTGGTAGCTTAATCCCCCCCCCCACCCCCCCACTGAGGGGAAAAAAACAAAACGTGTAGTCCCCCCACACACCACTAAAACCAGCACCAGGCAGAACCAGCCAGGTGGCTAATGCCATAGCAGGGGAGACACTCAGTGTGGGGCCCCCTGCCATGCCATTAAAGTGCCACCCCCCCCCCCCCCCCCCAAGCCAGTCAGCCCAGGGCTGGAATTCCTCAGAAAGTGGGGCCCCCAAAAAATTAAGATGTGGTCCCCCCTCCCGAGCAATAACCAGTACTGGGCTGATAGTAGCCCAGTGCTATGCCCCACACCCCTGGTGGCGGTGGGTGCAGGGTTCATTGTATGCTAATATTGTTCTTTACAGGTGGCCTACAGGTCCCAGCAAGCCTGCCCCAGCATGCTGGAACTTGGAGAACCACAAGTGCCAGCATGCCCGGACATAAAGGGCCCGCTGGCACCTGTAGTCCACCTGTAAAGAAAATATTAAAAAAAACACAATACGGTCTTTAAAAAAGTTTTATTACACAGGGTCTTCACCTGGGGGCGGCGGCCTTTAAGCTCTTTTGCGTGGCTGCCACCTTCCCAGGCCTTCTGGCGTCTTCACCTGGGGGGGGGGGGGGGGGGCACCACCTCCCATGGGCTTCCGGCATCTTCACCTGGGAGGTGGCGGCCTTTAAGTTCTTTTGCATGGCCGCCGCCTTCCCAGGGCTTCCGGCGTGTTCACCTGGGGGGCGCCACCTCCCCAGGGCTTCCGGCGTCTTCACCTGGGAGGTGGCGGCCTTTAAGCTTTTTTGCTTGGTCGCTGCCTTCCCAGGGCTTCCAGTGTCTTCACCTGGTGGGCGGCGGCTGCTAAACTCTTTTGCATAGCCGCAAACCATCCAGGACTTCCACGGCATCTTCTCTCTTCAGGAGCTCTTCTCTTCTCCTCCTTTGCCGTCGGACTGACAGCCGCTGCCTCGCGCTGACTTATATAAGTCAGCGGGAGGGGGCGGGGCGATGATGTGGCATTTTTTAAATGGGTACCGCTTTGCTGCCAAACTCTGCAGAATGGCCCTAAATGCCGCGTCCCGCCACCGCCACCCGCAGCTCCGCCGCATCCCGCACCTCCGCCGCCCACACAGTGATTGACAGCGGATTCAGTGACGGATCCGCTGGCCAATCACTGTGGCCTCACTCACAGGGGCGTGCTTTCATAGGTTGAAAGCATGTCCCTGTATGAAAGCGGCACCTCTAATGATGCCGCTTTCCCATGTAATTTCAAAGGGCTTTTCTTGCCCATTGCTAGGCCCCGCCTGTGCCCACCCCCCGTTCCCATACCTTTCCCATTCACAAAGGGAGGCACCACGATCAGTGCCTACCAACCCCACTTTACAACATAATAATGATGATTAAAATAATAAAGGAGATACTTATGACACAGAATATGTGTCATAAGTATCTTCTTTGTATTATTTTACTCATTAATGACAGGGGAGGCACTGCCTCCCCTGCCTCCCCTGACTGCACGTCCCTGGCACCATAACCCTGTATATCCTAATCCATTAGGAATTTATCTAGCCCATACTTAAAAGTATTGACCGAGTCCGCCATTACTACTCTATCTGGCAGGGAATTCCAACACGTATTGTCCTTACTGTGAAGAAACCTTTTCGCCAGTGTGAATTCTCCTCTCTTCTAACCTAAGCAGATGTTCACGTGTCCTCTGAGTTGATCTTATCAAAAACAGATCCCCCGCAAGCTCTGTGTATTGTCCCCTTATATATTTGTAAATGTTAATCATGTCCACTCTTAATCTCCTCTTTTCCAGTGTAAACATGCCTAGCCTAGCAAGCATCTCCTCGTAATCCAGCTTCTCCATCTCCCTAATCAGTTTGGTCGCCCTCCTCTGAACCTTTTCTAGTTCCAGGATAGAACCATTGAATGTTTGATTTGCATGATGGGACATCAACTGTAAATGCAACCTGGGAATACACCCAGCCAACATAACATGATCATTATTAAAATGTATTGTTCTTCATAGACACTGACTTCGGTGAGTTGATATGGAGACTGTTCATACTCTGCACACAGGTTAGTCACTCTCTTGATGCAAGGTTTGCAAATTATTTTTTTGCTGGTTTGTAGAGTGTGTGTTTAACAGGCAGAAAGGAACCTATACATACAGTAGAAACAGAGATGGCAGACGCCAGATAATAATGACCAGTGTAGCTAATCTGCCAAATTTGCTCAATAATGGTTTACTACAAGCATATTTAACTTACTTTGCTTCTATTTGTCTAACTATATGTACTTGAAGTTTGGACCAAGTATTTGCTTCCCTTTAAGACATCCAAAAGGACACATTCACATACCTTGCAAACAACTTGTGAGTACAGGGCTGTTAAACCTAAATTCAAGGTCGTATAATAATATAATTAACCATATGTTGTTAACACTATGGGTCTGATTCAGATGTGGTTGGAGACGGAGGTGCTATCACTGCTACTTCCTTGGAAGCAGCAGCGATAGCTCTGTATGGTAATGCAGCAGGAGGCGTCTTTTACAAGCAGACCTCCTGCTGCAGTAGTGATCCGACCTGTGCACTGGCTATATTGGGTGCAATGTCTGTTGTGCACACGGGTCCCTGGGTCTTGCGGGGCCCACACTGCACACATTGCACCCATGTTTTATTACTTACCATTCCAGAGTCCCGCTTCAGAGCTCCAGCTGCGGTAAAAAATTGTGGGCAAAATGGCCGCCACGCATGCGCAGTAGGAATTCAGTCTCTGGAACTTGGGGGGTGCCATGTTTCCGAAGACCTGCACATGTGCAGTAGACTCTGGCACAATTCCAGAGTCGTGCCGTGAAGAGGAGGGGGCCTACCCGGAGTCTGCGCACGTAAAAATGCCCCAGGACCTGCGTCCTAGGATGCAGCATCGGATCACTGCAAGCGCAAGCCATCAGTCGCAGAGGAAATTCTCCATGCTACGACTGAAATCCCTGGCCTCTTTCCTCCCCCTAAACGTTAGTGACACCCCTCTATTTGGAGAGATGGAGGCCTTCTCCTCCCCAAACAGCATCAAACTGTCAGTTATTTTTCTCTATATCTGGGTGGCAACTATTTGATCACAGCAACTGCTTTTTAGTAGAAACTGCAATCCTTACTGAATAAGGGGCCTAATTCAGACCTGATCGCAACAGCAACATTTTCCTCTAATGGGCAGAACCATGTTCACTGCAGGGGGGGGGGGGGGGGGGGGGCAGATATAACATGTGCAGAGAGAGTTAGAGTTGTGTGAGGTGTGTTCAAACAGAAATCTTAATTGCAGTATAAAAATAAAGCAGCCAGTATTTACCCTGCACAGAAACAATATAACCCACCCAAATCTAACTCTCTTTGCACATGTTATATTTGCCCCCCCCCCCCCTCTAAAGTGAACATAGGGGGCAATTCAGAGTTGATCGCAGCAGCAAATTTGTTAGCAGCTGGGCAAAACCTTAGGCCTAATTCAGACCTGATCGCAGCCCTGAAGGCACACTGACATGCGAGGGGCCACCTAGCACAGGGCTAGTCCACCCTGCATGTCATGCCCTACCCCCTCCCCCAGGCGTGTCCAAGCGTTTGCAGGGCGGGAGTGTGACGTCAGTTCTGCTCCACGCTGCCTCACTTTCCCTTCAGATCTTTACAAGCACAGCACCACAGCCTGCACTCCATCAGCGGCAATTGCCGTGGACTCTCAGCCATGAACGGTGCCCTCCCTCCCCTGTGAACTGAGCAGAATACCGCCGCTCCCACAAACAGCAATGGATCCTGCATGCTGACAGCGAGTCCCAGACGAAACTGTAAGGAACCAGTGGTGAGCATAAACTTTCCGGCGGCCTGGGAGGTAGTAGCACAGCGCTAGTCCAACCTATAGCTGAGTTTTTACAACCAGTGGTAAGCATCCACTTACATTCCCACAGAACAATTTGGGACATCATATTTTTCTCTGGAGTGGATCAGTCATATTGCCTCTTGGCTGTGGACATATGTGCGATAATAGGATTTTAATACCTACCTGTAAATCCTTTTCTCCTAGTCCGTAGAGGATGCTGGGGACTCCAAAAGGACCATTGGGTATAGATGGGATCCGCAGGAGACATGGGCACACTAAAAGACTTTGACTGGGTGTGAACTGGCTCCTCCCTCTATGCCCCTCCTCCAGACCTCAGTTATAGGAACTGTGCCCAGGGGAGACGGACATTTCGAGGAAAAGGATTTTTGTTAAACTAGGGGTGAGATACATACCAGCAGGGCCGGTGCTAGGGTGTTCGGCGCCCCCCTGAAAAGTATAAATTTGCGCCTTCCCATATTCCTTTGGTGCGCGCCGGGAAAAGGGGTGTGGTCTCACAAGTAAGGGGCATAGCCACACAATAGTACCCCCATTAAAAATGACTCCACAAAGTAGCACAATCTTATTCATCTTATACATAATGCCCCACCCGTAGTAGTAACATCCTTATACATAATGCCCCCCAAGTAGTAGTATCGTCCTTATACGTAATGACCCCCCAGTAGTAGCGTCGTTACACGTAATGGCCCCCCCCATTAATAGCGTTGTTACACGTAATGCCCCCTCTGTAGTAGTAGCTTCCTTATATGTAATGCCCCTCCTGTAGTAGTAGCGTCCTTATATGTAATGCCCCCACAGTAGTAGTAGCGTCCTTACATGTAATGCGCCCCCCCCCCCAGTAGTAGCGTCGATATACGTAATGCCCCCCCCCAGTAGTAGCGTCCATAAAGCGCACGCACACAGACATACCTCACACACACACACACACACACACACAATTCACACATATATACACACATATACACACATATACACACACACTTCTCTCTCACCCTTCACTTACCTAAGCCAGTCTCCCTCTGTACACTACAGCAGCCTGGTCCGTGTAGCTTCGCCCCTCCTGGTCTGTTTAGCCCCGCCCCCTTCTGTCCCGTGTAGCTCCGCCCCTTTCTGTCCCGTACGCAGCGCTGTCCTGTCACACAGGTGAGGGGAGGAGAGGGAGGAAGCTTTCATGCTGCAGGCGCCGCTGCCAATGCCTGTCACAGCAGCAGCAGCAGCAGCAGGGAAGACAGGACAGCGCAGCAGGGAAGAGATGCAGAGCAGGGAAAGTGCCTCTCCTCTCCGTCCCTTCGCTGAGCGGGTAGCGCCGGGCCTGCATACCAGCTCACACCACAAACACACCGTACAACTGGATTAGCAGGAATACCAGATAACAGTATGAACTAAAAACAGCAACAAGCTGAACATAACCGATACACAACCTTCGTATAACCGAAACCAACAACCAACAATACAACTGCAAGTAACAGTACGCACTGTGATGGGCGCCCAGCATCCTCTACGGACTAGGAGAAAAGGATTTACCGGTAGGTATTAAAATCCTATTTTCTCTTACGTCCTAGAGGATGCTGCGGACTCCAAAAGGACCATGGGGTCTATACCAAAGCTCCAGACTGGGCGGGAGAGTGCAGACGACTCTGCTCCACCGATTGAGCAAACATGAGGTCCTCCTCAGCCAGGGTATCAAACTTATAGAACTTAGCAAAAGTGTTTGAACCCGACCACGTAGCTGCTCGGGAAAGTTGAAGTGCCAAGACCCCTCGGGCAGCCGCCCAAGACGAGCCCACCTTCCTGGTAGAATGGGCCTTTACTGACTTCAGCAATGGCAACCCAGCCTAAGAGTGAGCATGCTGAATCGTATTACAAATCCAGCGTGCAATAGTCTGCTTGGAAGCAGGATTTCCAATCTTGTTGGAAGCATACTGGACAAACAGTGTTTCCGTTTTCCTAACAAGAGCCGTTCTGGCGACATAAATTTTTAAAGCTCTTACGACATCAAGAGACTTTGGAACTGCGACAGCCTCCGTGCCACAGGTACCACAATAGGTTGATATATGTGAAACGAAGAAACCTCCTTCGGCAGAAATTGTTGACGAGTCCTCAATTCCGCTCTATCCACATGAAAAATCAAATATGGGCTCTTGTGAGACAAAGCCGCCAATTCTGACACTCGTCTGGCAGACGCCAAGGCCAAAAGCATGACCACTTTCCAAGTGAGAAACTTTAACTCAACCTTTCGCAAAGGTTCAAACCAGTGAGACATAAGAAACTGTAACACCACTTCAAGATCCCACGGGGCCACGGGTGGCAGAAACGGAGGATGGATATGCAGCACTCCCTTCACGAAAGTCTGAAACTCAGGAAGGGCGGCCAATTCTTTTTGAAAGAAAATAGATAAAGCCGAAATCTGCACTTTGATGGAACCCAATTTCAGGCCTGCATCCATGCCTGCCTGCAAAAAATGGAGGAAACGACCCAAGTGAAACTCCTCCGCAGGAGTTGCTTTGGTTTCACACCATGACACATATTTTCTCCAAATACGGTGATAATGTTTTGCCGTGACCTCCTTTCTAGTCTTAAGGAGAGTGGGGATGACTTCCCCGGGAATACCTTTCCGAGCTAGGATTTTGCGTTCAACCTCCACGCCGTCAAACGCAGCCGCGGTAAGTCCGGAAACACGCATGGCCCCTGCAGTAACAGGTCCTCTCTTAGAGGAAGCGGCCAAGGATCTTCTACGAGTAATTCCCGAAGATCCGGATACCAGGCCCTCCGTGGCCAATCTGGAACGACGAGTATTGCCTGAACCGTTGTTCGTCTTACAATCCTCAACACTCTTGGAATGAGAGGAAGTGGAGGGAACACATACACCGACTGAAACACCCACGGAGTTACCAGGGCGTCCACTGCACTAGCTTGGGGGTCCATCGACCTGGAACAATACCTCAGAAGCTTCTTGTTGAGGCGAGACGCCATCATGTCTCTTTGAGGAATTCCCCAACGCCTTGTCACTTCTGTAAATACCTCTTGATGAAGGGCCCACTCTCCTTGATGGAGATCGTGTCTGCTGAGGAAGTCTGCTTCCCAGTTGTCCACGCCCGGAAGGAAGACTGCTGACAGAGCGCTCACATGCTGTTCCGCCCAGTGGAGAACTCTTGTGGCCTCCGCCATTGCCGCCCTGCTCTTTGATCCACCCTGGCGGTTTACGTACGCCACCGCTGTTATGTTGTCCGACTGGATCAGGACAGGGAGACTTTGAAGAAGGTTCTTCACTTGCAGGAGGCCGTTGTAAATGGCTCTTAACTCGAGAACATTTATGTGGAGACAAGATTCCTGGCTTGACCATTTTCCCTGGAAACTTCTTCCTTGTGTGACTGCACCACAGCCTCGGAGACTTGCATCTGTGGTCAGTAGGACCCAATCCTGGATTCCAAATCGGCGTCCCTCTAGAAGGTGAGAACCTTGCAGCCACCACAGGAGAGAAATTATGGTCCTGGAAGATAGACTTATTTTCCGGTGCATGTGCAGGTGAGACCCGGACCATTTGTTCAGCAGATTCCACTGAAACACCCAGGCATGAAACCTGCCAAACGGAATGGCTTCATAAGCCGCAACCATCTTCCCCAGCATTCAAATGCATTGATGAATCGACACTCTTGCCGGTTTCAGAATCTCCTTGACCATGGTCTTGATTTCCAGAGCTTTTTCCGCCGGAAGAAACACCCTCCATAGTTCCGTGTCTAGAATCATGCCCAAGAAGGGCAGCCGAGTTGTCGGAATCAAGTGAGACTTTGGCAAATTTAGAATCCAACCATGATGTTGCAGAACCGTCAGGGAGAGTTCCACATTTCTTAGCAACTGCTCTTTTGATCTTGCCTTTATCAGGAGATCATTCAAGTACAGGATAATTGTGACCCCCTGCTTGCGTAGGAGTACCATCATTTCTGCCATCACCTTGGTGAAGACCCTCGGGGCCGTGGAAAGCCTAAACGGCAATGTCTGAAATTGGTAATGACAATCCTGCACCGCAAATCTTAGGAAGGCCTGATGAGGAGGATATATCGGGACGTGTAAGTAGGCATCCTTTATGTCGACTGACGCCATAAAATTCCCCCCTTCTAGGCTGGAGATCAGAGCTCGAAGAGATTCCATCTTGAACTTGAACGTTTTCAAGTATGGATTGAGGGATTTTAGGTTCAGAATCGGTCTGACCGAGCCGTCCGGCTTCGGCACGACAAAGAGGCTCGAATAGAACCCTTCACCCCTTTGGGACGGGGGAACCGGGACAATGACCCTCTGTTGACACAGCTTTTGTATCGCAGCATTTACCACTTCTCTCTCTGGAAGAGAAACTGGCAAGGCCGATTTGAAAAAGCGGCGGGGGGGGGCATCTCCTGAAACTCCAGTTTGTACCCCTGGGACACTATGTCTAAGCCTCAAGGATCCAGGGCCGATTGAAACCAGACCTGACTGAAGATTTGGAGACGGCCCCCCACCGGCATGGACTCCCGCAGGGGAGCCCCAGCGTCATGCGGTGGACTTGGTAGAGGCGGGGGAGGACTTTTGGTCCTGGGCGCCAGACACAGCAGGCAACCTTTTTCCCCTTCCTCTACCCTTTGAAGTGAGGAAGGACGAGCCCTTTCTTTTTTTGTATTTATTAGGCCGAAAGGACTGCAGTTGATAATGGGGTGCCTTTTTCTGTTATGTGGGAACATAAGGAAGAAAGATGACTTACCCGCAGTAGCGGTAGACACCAGGTCAGCAAGGCTGTTACCAAATAAGACACTATCTTTAAAAGGGAGAGCTTCCATAGCTTTCTTGGAGTCGGCATCAGCATTCCATTGATGAATCCACAGCGCCCTCCCGGTCGAGACCGCCATGGCATTGGCCCTTGATCCCAAGAGGCCAATATCCCTCGCCGCATCCTTTAGGTAATCTGCAGCGTCCTTGATATAACCAAGAGTCAAAAGAATGTTATCCTTATCAAGGGTATCCATGTCAGAAGCTAATTTATCAGCCCACTTAGCAATAGCACTACTCACCCACGCCGACGCCACAGCAGGCCTGAGTAGTGCACCAGTAGTAACGTAAATGGCCTTCAATGTCGTCTCCTGCTTGCGATCCGCCAGATCCTTGAGGGCAGCCGTGTCAGGAGACGGAAGCGCCACCTTTTTGGACAGTCAGGACAGAGCCTTGTCCACATTGGGTGACGACTCCCATTTCTCCCTGTCGTCAGAGGGGAAAGGATTTGCCATAAAAATTCTCTTGGGAATCTGCCACCTTTTGTCAGGCGACTCCCAAGCCTTTTCACAAAGAGCGTTCAGTTCATGAGAGGGGAGAAAAGTCACCTCAGGCTTTTTTCCCTTATACAAACAAACCCTCTTATCTGGAAAAGGAGGCTCTTCAGAAATATGTAAAACATCTTTAATAGCCACAATCATGTACTGAATACTCTTAACCACATTCGGATGTAAACTGGCCTCATTGAAGTCGACACTGGAATCAGAGTCTGTGTCGGTATCTGTATCTGCCATCTGGGTAAATGAACATTTTTGTGACACTGAGGGGGTCTGTACCTGAGACAAAGCGTCCTCCATGGATTTTCTCCATGTTTGTGTCTGAGAATCAGATTTCTCTAGCCTCTTAGACAATAATGCCACGTTTGCATTCAATGTACTCAACATATTTACCCAATCAGCAGTCGGCTGTGCCGACAGAGTCATTCCCAAATCTCTCTCCGCGGCCCCAGTAACTTCCTCCGGGGAGGAACACTCAGCCTCAGACATGTCAACACGCAGTACCGACACACCCACACTCACACCGGCCAAAAGGGGACAGACTCACAGGGAAGCCTGTAGAGAGAACACAGAGGGAGTATGCCAGCTCACACCCCAGCGCCCATATACTACTAAATAAATAATATATGATGGCTGCGCTGTAAATACATATACATATATAGCACCAAATTGCCTGTGCCCCCCCCCCCCCCCCCCCCCTCCCGTTTTGCTCCTTTGTACTTGTAAGGAGAGTGGAGGTCCGGGCCAGCGTCTCTGCAGCGGCTGTGAAGAGATAAAATGGCGCTGGTAAGCTGTGCGGCTAAGCCCCGCCCCTTCCCGGCGCACTGTTGTCCCGCTTAAATTTTAATTTTTTATACTGGCGGGGGTATTGTACACGGTGCCCGGGCACTGAATATGCATCTTTTGCCAGTCAAAAGACCCTCAGTAACTTGCTGCCCAGGGCACTCCCCCCCAGCGCCCTGCAACCTGTGAGTGCCGTTGGTGTGTGTGTGGGAGCATGGAGCGCAGCGCGACCGCTGCGCTGTACCTCTGTTACTGAAGTCTTCTGCCGTCACTGAAGTCTTCTGTTCTTCTAATACTCACCCGGCTTCTTACTTCTGGCTTCTGTGAGGGGGGTGACAGCGCGGCTCCGGGAACAAGCAGCTAGGCGCACCAAGTGATTGAACCCTCTGGAGCTAATGGTGTCCAGTAGCCTAAGAAGCAGAGCCCTTAACTCAGAAGAAGTAGGTCTGTCTTCTCTCCCCTCAGTCCCACGAAGCAGGGAGCCTGTAGCCAGCAGGTCTCCCTGAAAATAAAAAAGCCTAACATAAAGTCTTTCAAGAGAAACTCAGTAGAGCTCCCCTAGTGTGTGTCCAGTCTCTCCTGGGCACAGAATCTAACTGAGGTCTGGAGGAGGGGCATAGAGGGAGGAGCCAGTTCACACCCAGTCAAAGTCTTTTAGTGTGCCCATGTCTCCTGCGGATCCCGTCTATACCCCATGGTCCTTTTGGAGTCCCCAGCATCCTCTAGGACGTAAGAGAAATATAATTGGGATACGTTATATGGCAGCGTGTATTATTATCAGCAGTGAATAACCTTTTAAGTAATTTTTATTCTATGCATTGCATTTATATATGTTCTTAATTTATGTGATTGAATAAATTGTTTATGATACATTAATTGACACTTAGCGCTCTCTTGTGATACTGCATGTCTCATATATATTTTCCTTTGCTCTGAGTACCACAGAATACTCAAATGGGAGCTGCTATAATTATATTAATATAATCATATTAATATAAATAAACAATTGGGTGACCAACAGTTTGTATTTATGTGCCTTTAAACAGAGCGCCTGATTTGATACTTTTAGGAGTCTATAATTGTCAAGTACTAATTTTATCAAAGAATCTATTCGCAGAGCCTATCGCAAGGAGATTGACAGGAAGAAGGCGTTTATGGGGGTCAACTGACCGTTTTCTGGGAGTGTTTGGAAAAACGCAGGCGTGTCCAAGCGTTTGCAGGGCGGGTGTGTGACGTCAATTCCGGGACCAGACAGGCTGAAGTGATCGCAAGGGCTGAGTAAGTTCATACCTACTCAGAAACTGCACAAAATGTTTTTGCAGAGCTCAGCTACACAGGCGTTCGCACACTTGCAAAGCTAAAATACACTCCCCTATAGGCGGCGACTATCTGATCGCAGCGCTGCAAAAACTAGCTAGCGAGCGATCAACTCGGAATGACCCCCATGGTTTTGAACAACTGCTAACAAATTTGCTGCTGCGATCAACTCTGAATTACCACCATGGTGTTGCCCATTTGCTAACAAATTTGCTGCTGCGATCAGATCTGAATTAGGCCCAAGGTCCAATATTCATACAAACACACATGTATTTGCCAGATCCACACAAACACACCCAAATCCACTCTAAATTCACAATAAAATCACCAGGATCCACACTAAATTCATGCAACATAAGGATCCTGTTGGATATACATCTTTGTGAATTATTCATGGATCAAATAGAATCTGTGTGTTTCAGTTAGTCATTGAGCTGGGTGTGTTAATGTGAATAAGGTATGGATCCTGATATGTTTATGGGAATTATGTATGGATTTAGGAGTATTTAGGGCTTATGTAATAACCTGCGAGATGCAAGCTTTGGCTAGATTCTGTTGAATCTATTTGTAAACTGGAAATGAAAGGTAAACACCAATTTGGCTTTGTTTGGGTGAATTAGGAATAGATCCAGCAAGATCCTCTCGTATTTCTATTGAATAAAGGGGTTATTCTAAATTAGCAAAAACAGCTAAGAATAAACCCACGTGCTGGGGGCTGCCCACAATGTATGGCGCCACCCCGCAATGCGATTGCAATTCAATTGTAATTGCATTGCAGGAATCAAATTAGTTGATGACCCCTACATATACACAGCCATGCTGCGCATGTAGGCACCCCACTACCATGTTTCTGATCACAGGAAATGCAGGCGACATCATCAAGCTGTCCCGAAAATGGCCATGACACACCTGCGCTTCCTGCTCCACTCCCCCCAATGCCGCATTGCCGCCCCCGAATGCCTGCTGCCTGTCAATCATTTAGCGATTGAGATAGGTAGTACACGAGAACACAGCACTAGCGTCCACCTCTGACTACTCACCTTAGTGTGAATCAGGGTTTAATTGTGTCATGTTTAAACGCAGAAAGGAGAATCACAAAATATATGTGATCTAAGGTGTGGTGATTACCTGCAGAAATAATCACCAATAATGATTTCAAGTGACTGTATATAATTTTGTATTCTTTCAGCTTAGATGTGACAAAATGGCTGACAGGCGATGTCTTGCTTTTGACCTATGTGTATCTAGGCTGGGGGAGAGAGATTCTGTCTTCCTGGAATCAAACCTTATCTGCAGACTCTAAAGTTAGGGATGAAGCAATGCTCCATGTGCAATGCCCAGTCTAGACTAGAGGTCATAAATACTGATCAGTGGGAGATGTCCGGATCAATCACCTGATGGAAAGTAAAGGAATTCCACATGTTTAGATGACTAAGCCACTAAACTTCCTGGCTAGTCATAAAACCATCTAGAGGTGACAAGGTACAGATCCTCACAGATCCTTACTCTCTTTGAAAGAGATTCCAATGCCTTTGGGCTACAACCCCTCCCCTTCTCTTGTGTTTCTTTTCTATTTCCAACAGTATGTATAAATGGTGTATGTTTAGTGTCCAGCAGGGAAGTGGTTAAAAATCCCAAGGGTGCGGGGCTGCTGCAGCTGAGGGCTATATCTGTCCCTCTCACTGGGACAGAGATTGCATTTCTTGGGGACTCAACTACATGTTGGAAATGACCAGGGCTATTCTGTGAAACTCCCCCACAACAGAACCACCTAAGTTCGTTTGAATAAGTGAGTTAGGTTTTCTGTATTTTTATTTCTTTTCATTTGTTGAGATCATACCATAATCTGTGTGTGTATTTAAAATATTCTTAATACTCTTTGTAACACCGTTTTGTAACTAAAGCTCTGAAGTATTCTTGGAATTAAAACTTAAAAATTCTAGTCCTGATTCGTATGAACCAAAGCCCCGTGTAGCATGTTACCGATTTCTCAAAATATTAATAATTGCGTATGAAGGTAAGGGCCGAAGTTTGCCTTCAAATATAGTACTGTTCCTTCGGCTGGTGGCAGTGTACCGTGTTTGATTAATCCTGTGTGTCAAAAGTGACCCCCACGTCGCATGTGGCAATTCTCAAATTGGCGTATTTGTAGAACTGGCCGGCAGCATCGTGACAAATTGTATGGAGTTATTGTGGATCAGGGTGTGTTTGTATGGATTTAGTGTGGATCCAGCTTTGTGTGTGCTTAGTATTTATTATTAGTTTTGTGTGAATTTAGTATGATATTTATAGAATCTAGAACTTTACCATGACGCCTGCGCTCCCTCCATTCCCCGAAAGTGTACTTAACCATAGTTTAACATTCAAACTGCTGTATCATGCGGTTATCTGGATGTCTTGGCAGCAAGCAGGGGTACTCAGCACTCTACTGTACAAGAACAAGCCGATTGTTGAAAACCATACAGGGCTCCAATGGCAGTAGTAGCGTCTACCCACAAGACTAACAATATACTATTGGAAAATAATATTTACGGACCAGTGCCTACATAGAATATTCCTCAGAAAGTAGAATTTGTCTGTAATGGAACACTTTACTATATATTGAATAAAGGCAAAGCCTGGACACACAAATTGGGGGATATTAATTAAATATTTTTTTCGTGAATACACAAAATAGTTTCTCAGGAGGTAAGAATGGGGACTGCAGGAAATATCTCTGATATCCGTATTGATCCCTTCATTTTTATCCAGAAAAGCAGTCACTAAATTGTAAATTTACCAAGCTCCAGAAATCATAGCTTTCCAGAACTTCGCCATAAAACCGAATGCCGTCTTTAGTACCTTTAGCCTTTGTAGCCTATAGGCATATCTCCCAACTGTCTCGCATCCAGCGGAACAGTCCCATTTTCACGGGACACTGCGGGGGGGTTTGAAGGAGCACACACATCGCTGCTCTGCATGGCAGAGCAGTAGGAGTTGAAGAGAATAGATGCTGTGTGCATGCGCACAACATCTATTCACAGGGTTCCGGTATAAATGGTTGACCATGTTATGGTCGACAGTCATTATTGGCATGGTCGACATGGACGTATGGTCACCACATGAAAATGGTCGACACATGAAAGGTCAACACATGAAAAGGTCGACATGACTTTTTTTTACTTTTTTTGGTGTTGTTATCTGCGTAAAGTGACGGGGAATCCCAGTTAGTGCACTGCTTCGCTCGCTATGCTTTGGGCAAGGTGCCTCGCTCCACTACCGCTGCACTCGGCACAGGTTACCGTTCCCAATCGTAGTCCACGTGGAACGTAAAGTATGAAAAAGTTCCACAAAAGAAAAAATTTTTGAAAAACTCATGTCGACCTTTTCATGTGTCGACCATGTGTCCATGTCAGTGTCGACCAATAATGGTCGACCTAATGACTGTCGACCATAACATGGTCGATCATCCAAACGGATACCTATTCACAGTGCTGGGGGGAGCATGAGGCCAGCCCAACATCTCAGAGAGTGCTGGGCACGCCCCCATAGTGACGTGAACAGTGGTTCCGCGAGGCTCTGTCCCCTTTTCACACAGCCTCAACCTCTTTTCTTGAGGCTCCACCCCCTTTTGGTCACGCAGGCACCTTTTTACAAACAACTTGATTAAAATTTTACATATATCCATGTCTCATAAGAGATTCACATTTAATAGTGTTACTTTAATTACAATTATGCTACCTTTTCTGTATCCAGGTTATTTTCTCTCTGTCTTTTCTAAGCATAATTCTGGCTTCTGATCATGCTCTGACCATTGCACAAATATTGTGCACATTAGACCCAACTGTCCTGTAGAGAGGGATGGTTTAAGAGAGGAGGTGGTCTTTATACAGTTTCCGTGTGGCCCTACCTCTCTGCCAAATGCGCCAAGTAGACTCTGTCACTGTGTATATGACTATACGTAGATGGTGCTGGAGCTATTTTTCACAATAATTCGTCTACTGTGCATGCACAGATCTTAAGGAAAATGTTTCCCATGACATTTTCCCAATGACTGCATTGGCGGTGAGGTAAGTATATAGACTGTAGGTGCAGGTGTACACCTCACACCCTGCACACCCATGTCTGTACATCACATAGCATAATGTGCAGTCTCCTGCACATAGGGGTCATTTTACTAAAATGGGAGTTCTATTTAATATGGGATGTTGCCCATAGCAACCAATCAGATGCCATTCTATTCTCTTCTAGAAGGTGCTAGATAAATGAGAAGTAAAATCTTAGTCATTCTACCCCATAGTCTCAATCTCACCATTAATGGCTCAGCACATTAAAACAGTTTAATCTCCACCACATACAACCCATATAGTACCATGGCCAAAATATTTATCCTAAATACTTACAGTACAACCAGCATAATATCTCCACATCCAAGATATTCAGCCTGAAGCCAACAGACATGCCAGTAAACCACTATAGCCCCTTTGGAAACGGGGCCTTCCTGGGTGGGATCTGGCATTGGACGCTACTGCTGTCTTCCCCGACCTGGCAATATGCTGGGCGGGTTGCCATAGCAGCGGGGGCAGAGCCAGCAGCAGGGGCGGAGGCGGCGCTGGGAGATGAGATCATCTCCGTGCCGCCTCTCACTGTTGTAGTGAACGGGTCCTGGGTCACATCGACCCGGGAGCCCGGTCACACTGCCATTGACCCGGTATTCAACCCGGGAATAACACTGCTTTATTCCTGGGTTGAATTACCGGGTCAGGTGACCCGTGATTTCGACTATGGCGCTTTCACACTGCATGCTGAACCGTGCCTTGCTGAGTCGATACCGGGTTATTTGTGCAGTGTGAAAGGAGTATATGTTCCATCCATGCCAAAATACATTAATTATATGCTAGTCTATGTCATTAATAACAGTTCTTATTTAGTGCAGACATATTTATGCAACAATTTACAGAGAATATTTCAGTCATTCATATCAATCCCAGCCCCAGTGGAGCTTACAATCTACTGTGTATTCCCTATATGAACACACAGGTTAAGTAAAGCAGGACACTTGGATGAAACTTACGCAAACACAGAAAGAACATCCAAACTTCACATAGATAGTACATTGGTCAGGAATTGTAGTCAGGGCTGGGCTGTAGTAATACTAACCACTACACTATGGGGGTCATTCCGTCCCGATCGCTCGCTGCAGTTTATCGCAGCGCAGCGATCGGGTCGGATCTGCACATGCACCGGCGCCGCAGTGCACCGGTGCATGCTGGGCAGCCGAAGGACGTTGTATTATAGTGATCGCCTCTGCCTGATTGACAGGCAGAGGCAGTCGCTGGGCGGGAGGGGGCTGGACGGCGGCGTTAAGCCGTCGTTTAGGGGGCGCGGTTCAGCCAACGCAGGAGTGGCCGGACAGTTGGGGGTGGGGGGGGCGGGCCGCGGCGGCTGCTTGCGACCCGGGCAGCGAGGAGGTTCTTCTGAAATGCAAAAGCATCGCTGCTGTGCGATGCTTTTGCATTTCTGCGGAGGGGGCCGGCACTGACATGCGGGGCGGACTAGTCCTGTGCTGGGCGTCCCCCTGCATGTCTGAGTGCCTGATCATAGCTGTGCTAAATTTAGCACAGCTATGATCAACTCGGAATGACCCCCTATACCACTTCCCAATCCATGCCACATTGCACATGTGGAAAATAATAACTCTTCATACTTAAGGAAATCATGTCAGAAAAGTTTGTGGTCCAAGCTGTGAAGCTAATGTGTCCCCCTTTTATTTTGTAGCATTTGCCATTTCGACATGGACTATTGCTTGAGGCAGGAAAGGAACACAAAGTTGCACAAGTAGTGTGCAATCACATGATTCAGACACAATTATCACTATTGCTCTGTACTTTTTACCATATGGGCTGGAATGTGCTGTAGTTTCTAAAATCTTAAATTGCTCTCTATTGTGCTAGTAAGACATTTCCATACACCTATAATGACTTTTCTAATGCAGTGCGACACAATAATCTTGCATGTTGTACACCATTCATATCAGTCAGCTGCTGCACTCACAGCATTTTCTGGGAGGCTGAACGGCAACATCTGTGGTTTGCTGCTAACATTACTGCTAAATATCTCCAGCAACAAAATTAAGACAAATGGGAAATATACTACAGCAATCACACCACATCATCCGCACATAAAGTATTATATACCTACCTATGACCCTTTTGTGCGCCTGAGAATTCAATGTAGATTCTGAGGGAGATTGAAGTACAAGTCTGATAGTCTCACAGAACTTCTCTTTTCCTCTCTGAGTAATACAGCCACTTCCTTGTGTGGGCGGAGGTGCTTAAAGAAAAAAAAAAAAAACACCACAAATAAGCCAACATTTTTCTCCCTCCCCCCTTCTCTCTCGCTGGCTGCTTCTTCTTATGCTAACACTCAGGCTCATTCACATCTGGATACTTAAAATGACCAAAGTTTTCCAAAAACGACAAAATTCAGTTAGACTCCTGTGTCGTAAGCTAAGAAGGCAGGGGTATGCGGGTGACTGGTCCACTGGGATCATACTAAACAATATTCCATTTATAGTTCTTATGAGATCAAGCAGAATATGTGCCCCAAGAAGCATTTATCTTTACAGATATTTGAAAGAACTCATTTGTTTTGTAATCTGTTGCAGTAACATGGAGAAACAATGCAGAGTGGAAAGTTCATATCTGCACATTCCTGTTTTTTGCACATTTATATACTGTTGGACTTTCTCTAAAAGACACTTAACCCTTGATTTTTCAAACCAATTGTTTACTAAACTGCCACCATGTTCTTTACCGTGTTATGATTACTAAATGGAATATTTACTAAGTATATTTTGTTGAAAAACCCACGAAAACAGCTTTTGCTCGAATCCCCCAACAACATATAAGTAACCCTATGATGTAACAAGGAGGGGCCGCAGCAGATATTGGGTCACAATAAACAGCCCTCATAGGTTTCTATAGGGAAGATGTAGTTAGCATGCCAATGCTCAGGATGCCGGTGAACAGAAAACTGGCACCGGAATCCCGACACCAGTCAGAAACCCAACACGCTGCATTAGACCTGGTGCCAGGACCAGATGCTCAATCCCAGCACTGATCAGAGATTTGTCCCTGGGAGGATACACCTCCACACAATCTCGCCGCTGTTGCTGTTCTGCGTAGAAGGTATTAGTGCACACTGGGACCAAGTATGGGATCCTACCACCAACTAACACCTCCACACTGCGGCAAAAATTAAGCATCAGTTTGTCAGAGCAATGTATATCTTATATATAAAATTAATGTTTGTTTGTCCATTTGGTTATGCATTTGGTCACCCCTGCACCAATTGGGATGAAACTAACACAAGGTGGTCCAGTTGGATCCTGGCCAGGTTTTAGGGGGGGTTAGGATCTTGGTGGTTACGATGGGAAGAACTTTGGCCTAGGGAGCCTGTTCTGGGCCTTCCACTGGATGGATTTAGACAAAAACTTAACGGAGTTGTAATATTGGATCCCAGAAGGTATACTAGGGGGTTGGGGTCCTTGTTGGACCTCCTGTTAGTGTTCATCAGGCAGAACTTTGACCCGGTAAGACTGTTCTGGGCCTTCCACTGGATGGATTTGGCTGAAAACGTCAGAGTGATAATATTGGGCCCAAAAAGATAAACTAAAGGGTTGGGGTCCTGGTCAGACCTCCCATTGGGGTACACCAGACAAAACTTTGACAAAACTAGCCTGTTTTGGGCCTTCTACTGGATGTATCTTGATGAAAACTTGAATGAGCTGTCATGTCTGACAGAAATAACCATAATTTATTGACCTGAAATAACAGGAGAGGCATTCAAGTTGTCGGCTGACAGAATCCCGGCGGTCAGGATACCGACGCCGGAATCCCGAAACCTGGTGAAATAACGGCGGTCACAATCCCGACCGCCACCCTGGAATCCCCGTGAAAGAGAATAGAAGGAGTGCGCTGTCAAAAGCTGCTGGTGTAGGGGGTGGTAATTCCCCAAAGAAATGTATACTGTAAAAATGGTGATCACCAGCGCTAAGTTGTATAAAGTATATATAATACACTAGTTATATCAATAAAAAATCTAGGACGGTAGGTTATGTTGAAAAAGTATATATAGTATATTTAATAAGAACAATATCTTAAAATCATAGATGTCTTTACAACACAATTAAAAATTAATTATTCATAGGAAATGACACATCCACACATCCCCTCAATAAGATAGTATATCATACCCCGGCTAGGACTCCCTCTGGAATTATGTCCATAAAGATTGCTGGAGAATTGATGAAAACAATGGAGTTCAGAATGTCCCTTTTAAGCATACCAATGCAAGCGTTTCCAAGCAGATAGGGAAAAACTCCAATTCCTCCACAGATGGTAGTGTCCAAGGGAAATGCTGTCCAATTGATGCCGTATGGGTAATGAAAAAGAGAATGTCCAACGGTGTTGAGGGGATTTTTGAAGATGTGTCCGGCAGTCTCTAACTCAACACGTTTCGCTGGTATTAGCACCCAGCTTCCTCAGGAGTGAAAGGATGGTGCCACTACCCTAGGGGAAATATGACCTTCTGGCGACCTATGGTCGCCACCGGGCCTGAATCGCTGTGAGTACAGAGAGCCTGCAAGGGGACATTCTGCGCTCACCGCCAGTATTCCAGCTGTCGGGATCCCGCCGTTGGTCTCCTGACAGCTAGGATATAATACTGAATGCAATAGCAGACTGAAATAACCATAAATCAATGAACTAAAATAATTGAAAGAAATGGAGGTGGGAAGACAAAAAATATTGGGGGTAATTCAGATCTGATTGCTGCTGTGCGTTTTCGCACAGTGGGCGATCAGATCCTAACTGTGCATGCGCAGCGACAGGATGGTGCAAAAAATCCGATCGCACGGGCGTTTGCAAGATGATTCACAGGAAGAGGCCGTTTGTGGGTGGCAACTAAGCATTTACTGGGAGTGTTCGTGAAAACGCAGGTGTGCCCAAGCGTTTTCAAGGAGAGTGTCTGATGTTAGCTCTGGCCCTGATCAGTCCGTTCTCATTGCACTGGAGGAGTAAGTCCTGTGTTGCGCACAGACTACACAAAGTGGTTTTTTGCAGCTCAGCTACCATGCGATCGCACACTTGAACGGTGAATGACACTGCGCAGCAACCTCACAGGGGTATTGGAAGAGCTGCTATGCTGCTAATTATTTTTAAAATGTTAATAGTTACATTCATCTCATTGATTAATAATGTCAAGATTTAACCCCCGGGCAACGCCAGGTACTTCAGATAGTGTGTATACATATATATATATATATATATAGAGAGAGAGAGAGAGAGAGAGAGAGAGAGAGACGTACGCCATATTATTTTTGCTGTTTTTGTTTCTAATTCGTCGTTCGGTTTTGGTTTTGCCACAATGGTTATGTTTTGGGTTTTTTTGCGTGACAAAACATTTCACTAAAATCACAGAATTTGGGCTTTTTTGTTCCTACAGTATTACTAACCTCAGTAACATTAATTTCCAATAATTTCCACTCAATTTTGATCACCTCATAAAAACTCTATTTAAGCACTTCAAACACCAGCTGCTGTGCCTCTAGTACGCAGCTCAACAAACCACCTCAAATAAATTTTTCACAATGGTAGAGATTCTCACAGCGCTGCTGTTAGATGTTCAGCAGAAGAACATCATAGTTCCTTTTTGTAACAAGTTATGTAAATAATGTTTCCTTTTGTATCTACTCCTCCGTAACAAAAATTTGCAGGATAACCTTCTAGGGATAAGACCTTATATAATTTCCCATCCACAGAAAAAACGTCCTTTGAAATATTTAAAAAAGTAGTTTTTATTCACATAAAACTCATAAAATATGTGCAATGTCTAGCTAACAGATTAAACTCTAAAACTATTTAGTCCATTTGATAGATGCGGACCGAGTAGGTTTTGTTCCAACAAGACAGGTGCTTGACAATACAAGGCAAACTATTAACTTGGTCTCATACTGTATATTATCAATAAACACAAATTACCGGCAATTCTCATCGCTGGACGCAGAAAAAGCCTTTGATCACCTATCTTGCCCTTCTATGTTTCAAACTTTGAGGACCTATGGCTTATGTGGTAGCATTTTGTCTGCACTGCAAGCCCTGTGCCACAACCCCTAGGCCTCCGTTTCTACCAATGGGCTCTCAGCACCCGTATTTAGTTTGGGCAATTGTACTAGACATGGGTGCCCTCTGCCCCCCTGCTATATCCATTAAGTATTGAACCTCTTGCAGCCCACAAAAGGATGAATCCTGACATCAAAGGGATCTCCGTTCAAGATACCCAGTACAAGCTTTCGCTCTTTGCAGACGAGCGTACTGCTTTCACTCCCTACCCCTATGACCTCGCTCCCTAACTTGCAGGCTAACATTTCATTATATGGAAGTATGTCAGGACATAAGGTTACTAGTATTAAATCTGAGGCACTGGCATCTATATAGTCCCTGGAAAATTACATTATAGTTTCCAACATGTTCAGATTTATGGTGGAGACACCGTGGGCACAAGGGCTCATTTTTACATGTCTGGTGGGACTGCCCTTTGATGACATCATATTGGAATGAAATGATTGCCCTTATAGGTAACATTCTTAATATATCCCCCCCAAAAGATCCATTACACGTCCTGCTTTGTAAACCGTTGGAAGGGGTCCCAAAGCCCTTGAGTAAGCTTTGTAGCCACATTTTTTTAATGCTGCTAGGCTTTTAATTGCGGCACAATGGAAACAACCTGCAGCCCCTTCCTCACAAGCAGTTATCAATAACATTTGGTATGTAGCTTCAATGGAGTACATCGCTGTCCTGCTCCATGATTCTGCAGATACATTTCTTGATACTTGGAGTCCCTGGTACCTCTACTTCCACAGAAAAATCCCCGGTACCTTGTAATGCTAGTGATCACTTCTGACACAGGATTTGGGCTTCTAATATATTACTTTTTCCCCTACACATTGTTTAATACACTTTATTGTGGTAATGTCCTCCCCCCCCCCCCCCCCCCCCTCTCCGAATTGTTTTATTATTGTAACTTTCTATACTATTCAACTGTGGGCGGGGAAGGGGGGGGGGAGGTATAGGGTCTTATAAAAAAACCTGCAAAACAGATGCTATCTGTGCATTGGAAGAGGTTATCATCCGGTCGTGACAGGGGGTGGATGGTAGACGGGGTGCATTGACCCAACAGTAAATTAGACATTAATTTGCTAGACTTATTTCTGATTTTATGGAATTTGAATTTACCCCAGAATGTGCAAGAGAATTCTAATCTATGGAATAAGTCTTCAAATGTAAGTTTCGCTACATTGTAAGCTTTTCTATTAAAAGGGGAGGGATGACCCTTGTAAGCCTGGAAAACCAAGGTAAGTGTGTGCTGAGCTACTAAATAATCCTGTAGCAGTTTCTTTTTACATGCCACTGAATGGGAAATAAGTTCACCCCGTAACGTAGACTTAGCGGCTTGCCAAAATAGCACAGGATCAGAATGAAACATCTCCTAATTTTCCTTTTCAAAATGATCCCAAGCATTGGTCAGAGCCTGTTTTAACGTTTTTGAAGTAGCTAGTGAAGATGGACATCTCCAGGTAATGAAATCACTCTGTTCCCGACATGCAAATACATGTGCCCAGATAACTGCGTGATCAGACTTTTGTTTTGTTCATATGTTTGCAAATCCAGTTATCAGGACACAGAGACATGTGAGTTCACTGCTGTGCTGTTTTATTTCATCACCAACTCCAGGCACACTGCACCCTGGACCACCCACTTCCCAGCATCCCTCTGGTCCCAGGGACCATCACTGAAGATTCAGGCTTACACATATTAGTAAGGGAGTGTCTACAAATATTAAGCATTCTAATACACTAACATCACAACATTGATACAGTTTCCATTTCAATTTTGGAAATTTTGGGGAGCAGGGAGCTGGACATTAGCATATAGTCGGTCCTGGATAGTGTGCCATTCGAAGCTGACAAACAGGAAAATTCCCTCTCTGGGGCGTGTTTAACTCTCCACATGTCCAATAGTAATAGTTGCTTGGCTAAAGCAGGAACACCAAACTTAGGGAGTTTGTTATTTGATGCCGTCGGAAATTGCTTATCCAGGCGTGGGAAAGCAATAAGGTTAAAGTCCCTGCATAGAATTATAGGCATATCTAGGGAGGGGGTAAGAAGTGTCACAATAGTTTGGAAAAAAGGTTGAGTAAGTAGTAGGAGCATATATATTTAAACATATACATTTTTGACATTTGTAAATACCAAATTGTTTCCTTACAAATATTTAAAATGCCCACTCTAATATATATTGTAAACGCCTGCACCTCTTATTACCATGTGCCATGAATGTGCGCTATACATAGCAAAACACTGCATTCCATAAGAGAAAACAATACACCGACACATTATCTGAGTTCCAAAGCTCATTGATGTATATATTTGTTATTAAAAGGATATGGATTCAATATATTACAATGTACAGTATACCTATAGTTACATGGTTACAACTCATACAGTAAGCAGTTAATACATACAGTTACATACAGTTACAGGCCAGCGATACAATTACCATATCTTTCTCTTAATCTATCCGTCCCTCCATATCACTCTCTCTCTCTGTAAAATCATGCAGGCACTCCATCATCGTCTGGGACAAAAACAGCAACTACCTCCTGTGTGATCAGCAATGTGTTATCTAGTTTGGGGGAGGGAACTTTCTCATTCATGATGAGTCACTGGTTTGTTCGTGTGCTGAACAGGTTCAGCCTTGGGGACGTCTGAGGGGGCTGGCCTTAGTTTCCTGTCCATTGTACTAATAAGAGTGATTTTAGCTTTCATACATTTAATCATAACTATTTTTTGCCATGTCCTACAACTTAATAACAAGTATCAAATGAATCTACACATTAACCTGGTAGCTTAAATACCAAATATGACAGGGGGCGTGGCCTAGCGGGACATGGAGTAGCAGCTCGGCGTGAGTGCTCTCAACTCCCATATCTCCATTTTACATATCCTGAGGGGTCCCCCCGAGCCCAATTTACCTCAACTGTTGGGGGAAGGAACCAAGCAGCCGTGGAGTCGTCACGGGCCGCCGGACGGGTGCAGACTGAGGAGAATCTGGACGCCGAGTCTCCTCTCCCCTGGCCTTTCTCCTCTCCTAAGATGGTGCCGTGACTTCCGGTCCCGGCTCTCTGGCGCGACCTTATAGTGTGCGCTGTGCGGGAGCTGCTCACACAGGGGACTGCTGTATAAGCCTGCCGGAACCTGCGTACCGTCCTCCTGTGTTTGCCCGACGCTGCTGTGCGCTGTGACACCCGCGATCCCCCCTCTCACGGGGGAATACAGTGTGGGCCTGCTTGTATCTGCACAACACTCTCCTTGCTTCCCCCAGCGCTGCTGTGAGTTGAGGCACCCGTGACCTCCCCTCTCCTCCCCTGTGCTGCCTGGGTGTTATATGGCCTGGGGCTACCAGGGAGGCCTGCATGAAATAGGGGTAGTGCTCCTTCTTCCTTGGTCCCTCCTGTATGCTCCTGTGGAACTGCACTGGACTGCCATATATAATTCTCTGTGGTGCTGTGACTATATCCTTCTGCTTCCAGTGTGTTCACACACTACTATTACTCTGAGCTATACAACCTCTGTGCTGTTGTGTGATATTCTTTGAGCTACTGATCCTGAATTACTATAAGATATCTACAGAATGGTGAAGAAATACCATAAATCTGCTGCGGCCTGGCTTGCACAATACTCGCATACCCCTAGAGGGCGCACAGCGGCGCCGAGTGGGGGTGGGGATACCCCTCCACCGGGGTCCCCCAGTCACTCATCCTCCTCTGGTGATACCTCTGATGATGTGCTGAAGAAAGTGTTGGAAGCCCTGGCGGCTAGCGAATCCCGTCTCTCAGACAAGATAGGCCAGGTGCAGGCTGACCTGACCATAATCCATCACGATATCCAAAAGGTTAGAGAACGGGTCGGGGAAGTCGAGACACGAACATCCACGTTGGAGGATAAGATCTCTCCGCTTAGCTCCCGTGTTACTGCCATTGATGGTCAGCTGTCCGATATAAAAGGCAAGATGCTAGATATGGAAGGTAGACTGAGGAGGAACAATGTCCGCTTTGTGGGGCTCCCGGAGAAGGAGGAGGGCAATGCCCTGGAGGAGTTCGTTGAATCTTGGCTGAAAAATTATTTTGGGGCTGACTCCTTTACGCCTTTCTTCACGGTTGAACGGGCTCACAGAATCCCTTTCAGGCCGCTGCCGCCGGGTGCGCCACCACGCACACTTATAGCGAAATTTCTCCACTACCGAGATCGGGATGCTGTTCTATCTCTGGCGCGCACCAAGGGTCCCCTGTTGTGGAATGGCTCCAAAATTTCCGTGTTTCCTGACTTGGCGCTGGAGGTGCAAAAGGGCCGTGCACAATTTGTTCTGATTAAAAGACGCCTCAGGGAACTTAATCTACAGTATGCAATGCTTTTTCCTTCTAGGCTGAGGGTGGTGGTGGACGGAGAAACAAAATTCTTTGCTACACCTCGGGACGCTGCCCTGTAGCTGTATTGATGGGCCCCGGCCAGACGGGCGCTTGCTGATGATCCTTGATGTCTGATATATTCTTATGTTTAAGCTGGTATTTCTTGTTGATATCCGCGTTGCAGTATGTTACCCGGATAATCTTACATTGCCTCTGCTAATGTTTAATTTTCCACATCACTGATGTTTATATTTAGGGCTCGGGGTGGGGTCTCCTCACGTTTCTTAGGTGAGGGAGGGGGACCTACGCCTTTTGTCTTTGAGTCATTTTATTCATTGCCCTTTTTTTATGTTGGTATAGTTTAGTTTTTTTTTGTTAAAGGGGAACAGTTTATTGGGATAAGGTATGCCTCAGTTCAGGCGGGTATACAGGGAGGGGGGCAGGACGGGAGGGATTGTATTTTGTTGTTTGTTTTCTTTTTTTCTTTTCTTGTATGTGTTGCAGACGCTATGGGTACATTGATTTTTTTCGACAGCATCTAGTCTTGGTGTTGATGGCCTGGTGGGGATACGCGGGACCGATCATATATTTTGTTTTGTCTTGACTTACGGCCTCTAATCAACTTAAATTTCTATCCTGGAATGTCCGGGGGCTGAACGATAAAGTCAAACGTTCACTAGTGCTTCGGCACTTTAAACAATATGGTGCAGATATTATTTGCCTCATGGAGACCCATCTGGTGGGGGCAAAGGTCCTGGCTCTTAAGAAACCATGGGTGGGCTGGGCTACCACTCCACCCATACGTCGCATTCGCAGGGGTGTGTCCATTCTAGTTAGAAGGTCGATCCCGTTTGTCCTTGATCAGGTCCAACTGTACCAGTGGGGCAGATATGTTTTTCTAAAATGTCAAGTTTATTCTATGTCTTTGCTTATCCTGGCTGTTTATATACCGCCCCCTTATTCCCTAGAAGTTCTCAGAAAGGCAGCCGAGTTTATCACGTTGTATCCAAATGTTGCTATAGTTTGTCTTGGTGACTTTAATAACGTCATCGACCATGCTTTAGATAGAACTAGACGGTCCCGTGATGCTCCTGTGGTGCGCAGGAAGGACTTTGCGCTGCTGGTGGACAGTCTGGGTTTGGTCGATGCGTGGAGGGTCCGTCATCCTGGCATACGACAGTATACATGCTTTTCTCCTACCTACTTATCCTTCTCTAGTATAGATTTGGCCCTCACCTCTAAAGGCTTGCTGCCACGGGTGGTTGATGTTCAGTATGCTACTTGGGGCATATCAGATCACTCCCCGGTAATTCTTTGTTTAGACGTGGGAGATGTTAGGGGGGCACAGTTTTGGAGGTTTAATTCCTTTTGGCTGACTCAGATGGGCACCGGAGCGGAGTTGGTGGAGATGTGGGAGGCCTTTATGCTGGAAAATCAGGGCTCGGTGTCTGACACAGTTTTATGGGACGCCTTTAAGGCATATGTCCGTGGCACCCTGATCAAAATAGTGGCTGTCTTGAAATTTGGTTATGCCCAGGGTGAGCTTGACCTTGAGGCAGGATGTAGGAGGCTGGAGCTGCAGTATATGGCCGATGGTCTTGACCCTACGAGGGAGAGGTGGTTGCTTGCGCAGGCTGAATGGCGTGATTGCTTGGCTGATAAGGCTAAGTACTGTCTACTTTATGCTCAACACACGTACTATGCAACGGGGGATAGGCCTGGTAGCTTTATGGCAACATTGGCGGGTGCGGACAGGGCATCTAATACGGTGCCTGCAATCTGTACCAATGATACTGTGACCCATTTTAATACGCCCGATATTGTGGGGGACTTTGTAGATTATTATAGACGGCTGTATAGTTCTAGGCTTACTCACACTGGGACAGAAATAGAGGCGTATTTAGCTGATATTCCATTACCCACGCTGTCCCAGGACGCTATAACGTTCTTGTACTCCACCTTGACACTGACTGGGGTGGAATCCGCTGTTAATTATTTTCCTGGAGGGAAGGCCCCGGTTCTTGATGGACTGCCCCTGGAACTTTATAAAAAGCACTTACCCTTTTATGGCCCTAAACTCCTTGATATATTTAAGAATTTATTTGCGCAGGGTAGGTTGCCTGACTCTATGGCTGAGGCCCTAATTATAGTCCTCCTTAAGCCGGATAAAGACCCTACACGGGTCGAATCTTATCGTCCGATTTACTTGTTGACAACGGACGTTAAGATTTTAGCTAAAATACTAGCGACAAGGCTCAGCGCTGTAATTCTACAACTGATACACGAGGACCAATCAGGGTTCATGCCGGGCCGGTCCACTTTACCTAATCTACGTAGGCTCTATACACATCTCCAGGCCCCTCACGAGGGGTCCTGCTCCTCAGCTATAGTTTCCCTGGATGCTGCTAAGGCGTTTGATTCTGTGGAGTGGGGCTTCTTGTGGGGGACATTGGACCGATTTGGTATTGGACCTATTTTTAAAAAGTGGGTCCAGCTGCTTTATTCTGCACCCCAGGCTAGGGTTTCTGTTAACGGCCACATATGCCTCATATCTTGGAAGTAATTGACACTTTTGGGGGATTCTCTGGTTTGTCCATTAATTGGGACAAGTCCTGTGTCCTTCCGCTTAGAGGCCTCTGTCCTGTCTGCCCTCCCGGGAGCCTGCCACTTCGCTGGGTGGACTCCTTTAAATACCTGGGGGTGTGGGTTACTAACCGGTCCTCGCAATTTATTGATCTGAATATACGTCCACAAATGGACTACCTACGGTCTTGTGTCAGGGTGTGGAGTAAACTGACACTTACTGTTACGGGTAGGATAAACCTAATTAAAATGGTTGTATTACCTAAAATGCTGTATGTCCTCCAACATTCCCCTGTCTATCTCCCCCAGAGATTATTTGATATCATAGATGGTATCTTGTCCTCACTGGTATGGTCCAACCGTAGAGCTCGGATTAAACTAGATACTCTAACTAGTCCCCGGGACTCGGGTGGTCTGGCTCTCCCTAAACTTAGATTCTATTACTTAGCAGCTCAGCTATTCCATCTAATTCCTTGGGTCTCCGACTCGTCTGGGGATTTATTAATCTCTAATGTATTACTAACATCTAAAATCAATTTGTCACCCCTCCAGCTCCTATTTAGTGACAATGTTGCACTCCTAAGGATGCCGTTGGTTAAACAAGCGATCATGGTTTGGAGGCAGATACATTCTATGTTAGGGGGGGAGGGATGGGATCCTGATACCCCATTGACGCACACTCGTGCTCTCACTCATTTCACGTCCCTACACGTGGGATCGGTGTTGGGACGCTGGGGAGTTTGTTCCCTCAATCAATTCGGGCACATTTATTTCCTTTGGACAAATGCAGACTGAGTTTAATATACCCACATCCTATTATTATAGATATATTCAGCTTCGCCACGCGTGCGCGTCTCAGTTTAGTGCTGCTCCACCTCTCCTTCGGAAGTCACCGGTTCACCTGCTCCTGACTGATACTTTAGGCTCAGGGACTATTTCTGCTCTCTACTCCATTCTGCTCGGTGCCCATCATTCTGACAGTCTCCCACACCTTAAATCTAAATGGGAGGTAGATTTGGGACCGATTTCCCTAGATATATGGGGGGGAGGCCTTGGGGACTTCATGTACCGCTACCACCTCGGCTCGTTTTCAACAGATACACTTATTTATATTACATCGAGTCAACATCACTCCCACACGTCTTGTCAACATAGGAGGATGGAGTGACTCTAGGTGCCCGAAGTGTGCCTCTCCTGACGGTACCTTCTGGCATCTATTGTGGGCCTGTCCGGTGGTGCAGGACTTTTGTCAGGTGCTGATATGGATAATAACCTCTACGGGAATCCCCTTTGACGTGTTTACCCCCCTTGTGTGTATCCTTGGGGTCATAGATGAGGAGATATTGGAGCTCATTCTAGAAGATATATTCTTAACTTATGCGCTTTGGCCAAGGTACTGATAGCACGCTCATGGCTGGCGACAGCGGGCCCTGATATTAATAAATGGATCCCGGTAGTGAACTCGGTTGTGTCCCATGAAAAGTTTGTTTATATTTCTAGGACAGCCCCGGATAAATTTTACAAGATATAGGATAGGTGGTTATCGTCTCCACTATACCAGTGTACCCATGCTTCTGCCCCGCAATGATACCTGGTCACTTCATGTTGCACCATTGTATGAACAAATGTAAAGAAATCACAACACTCGTTATATATAACTTGTAGCTGTTTGCAACTTTATTTATGTTGTTCTGTTGATGCATACAACACTCGTTGATTATTATACGTGTACACATAGTGCATACCTTTTGTTTTTATTCAATGTTATGGTTTAAATGTTTGTCTGGAAAAACCAATAAAAACGTATTGAATTGAAAAAAAAAACCAAATATGACAGGTGTATCTTGCTTCGTTCAAATAATACACATACATGACATTACTTCATTATATTATTTTAAATCATCATGATGTCTGGCGCTTGATATTATTATAATTATGTACTGTTTGAAATAAGTGTCGAATCCATCTCTGTGGCATGTCCGTGTAAATGCGTGTGTTACCATATATTGCTGTGCTCGCTCCGCGTATTTGCAAGTATAGCGACTCATAATGTGTGTAGTTTGTATGTTATTTTTATGTAATATGTTTGACTTCGACAGTCCACCCTTTGGCAGTAAACAATAACTGCCATCAATTATTAACATAAGAAAAAAAAATATTTCATACAATAATCGGTGACCTAGACACAAGTATTTATTATTATTATTATCCTTTATTTATATGGCGCCACAAGGGTTCCGCAGCGCCCAATTACAGAGTACAGATGCACATAAAAAATAGGAAAACAGTGACTTACAGTTGAAGACAATATAGGACAAGTACAGGGCAACTAAGCATAACTACACCAGTAAACATAGAGAAAAGTTCCAGGTGGTCAAAAAACTGTGGGATCTGGGCAGTTGAGGATTATTAAAGTAAGAAAAGTATAAGCACATGAGGGAAGAGGGCCTACTCGTGAGAGCTTACATTCTAAGGGGAGGGGTAGACAGACAGGGATGACACAGATGGGGTACAGAGAGAGCGTGGAACAGAGGGTTATGTTGAGATTTGGCTAGGTTTGGTAAAGAAATGGGTCTTAAGAGCCCGTTTGAAGTTTTGTAGAGAGGTGGAGAGTCTGAGGGGGAGAGGTAAAGAATTCCAGAGAAAGGGAGCAGCACGTGAAAAATCTTGGAGATAGGAGTGGGAGGAAGTAATCAGAAGACAGGAGAGTCAGCGTGCATTAGCAGAGCGAAGAGGATGGGTGGGAGTGTAAAGGGAGATAAGGTCAGAGATGTAGATGGGAGAGGAGTGGGTGAGTGCTTTGTAAGTGAGTGTGAGAAGTTTGAATTGGATTCTGAAAGGGAAGGGAAGCCAGTGAAGGACTTGTAGGAGAGGAGAGGTGGACGTAGTGCGTTTGGTGAGGAAGATGAGCCGGGCAGCAGCATTGAGGATAGATTGGAGTGGAGAGAGGTAATTGTCAGGGAGGCCAGTTAAGAGGAGATTACAGTAGTCCAGTCTGTAAATAATCAGTGAGTGAATAATGATCTTAGTGGCATGCTGGGTGAGAAAAGGTCTGATTCTAGAAATGTTTTTGAGATGAAAATGACAGGTTTGTGAGAGGTGCTGAATGTGTGGTTTGAAGGAGAGGGAGGAGTCAAGGATTACGCCAAGACAGCGTACTTGGGGGCTAGGGGAGATAGTCGTGCCATCAATGGATAATGAGATTGTGGGAGGTGAGGCTGTGCGGGAGGGTGGGAAGATGATCAGCTCAGTCTTAGACATGTTGAGTTTAAGAAAGCGCTGAGACATCCAGGAAGAGATAGCAGAAAGACAGTTTGAGGTACGAGTGAGGAGAGCCGTGGAGAAATCAGGGGAGGAGAGGTAGATTTGTGTGTCATCAGCATAGAGGTGGTATTGGAAGTTAAAAGAACTAATGAGTTCACCTAAAGAGGACGTATAGAGAGAGAAAAGGAGAGGACCAAGAACAGAGCCTTGGGGGACACCAACAGTTAGTGGAAGTGGGGGGGAGGTAGCATCATGAGAGGAGACGGAGAAGGAACGATCAGAGAGGTAGGAGGACAGCCAGGAGAGGGCAGTATCACGCAGACCAAGAGAGTGAAGGATTTGCAGAAGGAGAGGGTGGTCCACAGTGTCAAGTATGTATTAATTTCGCAAATCAGACACTTGACTATATTTGGGGAAGACAGGGAGGAGGACGAGACATCCTCTATATGCACTCGGCAGTCACGGGACCACTGGTTGGGTGTGGGACAACATTCAACCTATAGAGTATGCTGGGACAGTGCTTTGGCCTATCATGTCTGATTTGCGACGAACATTTCACACATACATGTACCTACATCTTTGTACACTGATGTTTGGATTCGATTGAGGTTCTGCTGGGTAGATGAAGAAGACACAAACAAATCGTGAAAGTGACATATAAAATTTTCATGATCTACATATTCCTATCATTTTCTGAACATTGGCCCTCATTCCGAGTTGTTCGCTCGCTAGCAGCATTGCACACGCTAAGCCGCCGCCCTCTGGGAGTGTATCTTAGCTTAGCAGAATTGCGAACGAAAGATTAGCAGAATTGCGAATAGAAATTTCTTAGCAGTTTCTGAGTAGCTCCAGACTTACTCCTACATTGCGTTCAGTTCAGTCAGTTTCGTTCCTGGTTTGACGTCACAAACACACCCAGCGTTCGACCAGACACTCCCCCGTTTCTTCAGACACTCCCACGTTTTTCCCATAAACGCCAGCGTTTTTTCGCACACTCCCATAAAACGGCCAGTTTCCACCCAGAAACACCCACTTCCTGTCAATCACACTACGATCACCAGAACGATGAAAAATCCTCATTATGCCGTGAGTAAAATACCTAACTTTTGTGTAAAATAACTAAGCGCATGCGCTCTGCGAATCTTGCGCATGCGCAGTAAGCGACTAATCGCAGTATAGCGAAAATAGGCAACGAGCGAACAACTCGGAATGACCCCCATTGTTTCCATTTCTGGAACGTATGCTAGGTCTGTTTGAAAATTGAACAAGGGTTATAAGTCGTGTCCTTCCTAAATAACATAAACCTTCGGAGTTCGGGGAGAGCCACTCATAAACCTTTCTTCCACATATATTAATGAGCTCTTTATCTGCAATGTGTGAATAGCCATTGTCTGATTGTTCCCGATTACCTCTGAACTCCATAACTACTAGACCTTTGATTTTTCTTTGATTTTAAAAACTGATCGGCTAATCCTGGGATCCTATAAGTAAATCGCTCCTTCCTCCAGAACCAGTTCCAGTCCCACACTCGACTCCTCATAAAAAAAAAAACCCTTGCAAAAATAGAATATCCTGAAAAAAAATGTTTGTCAGCGGGAAAGAGAGAAAAGAGAAATAGAACAAAACAACTCTTGTTCATAACAAATCAATTACAATGACTGGTCTTTCTGCAATCCTTTAGTACGCTCAGGTAGTGTTCAACAGTGCCGCCTCTCAGTCTTCACGGAACAGAGTCTCTGGTGATACTTTTGTGATCTCACTCCATTTACGAGTTCCTTCCGGACTACCGACTTTCCTGCAATGGGAATCGTGGACCCAAGTCTCTATCTCGGCTACTTTCACTGGGATAGTGCTGTCAACAAAACTTGGTATGGTCCTTCCCACCTGTCTATTAGGCAACCTGAGTGTAAGAACAATCACACAGTCTCTTGGTTCACAATCAAGACAGTTAGTATTTGGCATACCAGCAATCTACAGTTTCAAGTTATTTTGTCAAGTTCTCAAATGCTGGCTCATCTCAATAAGGTACTGTACTGTCACTTCATTGGTGTATTTCTGATCATTGTGCGGATCAATCATGACATGAGGTTGTCTTCCAAAAACAACCCCAAAAAAGACACAAATACCAAAACAAAAACAAATTTCGAAGAGGGTGATTCGTTAAGTGAAGATCTGGGAGTGGTTCAGATGCTACATAATACTAGTGGCAGTATCTATGATCACAATGGTACAATTTCAAGCTTTGCTCCTACTTCTAGGGGTACCATTATCTACACACAAATTTCTGCGCAATTTTTCTTTGCAGTAAACACAGCAGCATCCGTGGCAGCAGGAAATGCCTCTACCCAGTTTGAGAAAACATCAGTGCACACCAATACATAACAATAATTCCTAAAGGGTGTTAACTGTACAAAGTCGATTTGTATTTCCTGAAAAGATCTTTCTGCAGGAGGGATATGGGATGGCTCTGTTGGTATTGCTTTACCAATATTCTTCCTCAAGCAAGTAAGATAGGTCATTGCTCTCTTACCTGCATGAGAATAGAATCCTGGCGCACACCAGTAGGCACTCATCAGCCTGCACATACCCTCTTTGCCTAGATGAGTCAAACCATGTGCCACCTCAGCTAGACTTGGAAGGTATGCTCTGGGGGCTACTGGCTTACCGTGTCCACCTGTCCACAGTCCTGAGGACTCCTGGCCATACCCCTTTGTCCTCCAGACTGCCTTTTCCTGTAGTGAACACAAATTTTTCATTTTAATTTACTATCGTGTGTTTGCAATGTAGAGTATCATGAGCATAACTCAAAAAAAAAAAAGAAACATCTCTAGAGGAGAGAAAGAAGGAGAAAATAAAAAATAAAATGTCAGGTTTGCCATTCACCAACAGACATATCAGTGTCTATACAAAATAATTTCCCTTCACCAGTATTCCCATTCTCCACCCTTTGTGCATGACCAGGCACACTGCAGTAATACTGGTGTTATCGTGCTGTTGAGATATACTGGGTTTGGGCAGAACTCTGAAGGACCTAGGCATGTGGAGTTTGAACTGTACTTGCGTCCATGTATTGTACCACCCTGTGTGAACGCAAAAGATGAAAAGGAAACTGTAGAGAAACAGAATAGAGGTTGGTGACAGATGAGTTTGTAGAGGTGGAGAAGATTTTATAAAAATTTGACAACTGGATTGGGCACTACGGGGAAGTGATTCTCTACTTGGTCTACTCCCCTTAAAAAAAAATGTGGTGTTTATCGTATCGCTATTGGGACTATCCCAGCCACCAATCCAGTGTCCTGTCCATCCTAAGTTCATATGGAACCTGGTATCTGTGAGATACTTTCCTCTACCTGTGATGGACATGCATCTAGAACAGTAGAATGTGACATTAGCCTTTGAGCGGTGTCTAGTATATCTTGTACTTCTTGAGCATGGTTCTCAGGTATATCCAAGAAGACACCCTCAGGAGTACAATATATGACACACCGTATTTTACACAATAAGTCTCTGCCGAGTAGATTAGTCGGAGCCGATGCAGTCAGAAGAAAAGAATGTTTGGTTTGCAAGGGCCCTATCGTAATCTCTGCAGGTCTACTCAAAGGGTATTGTTGCACCGTTCCTGTTACTCCCATTGCCCGAATCTGTGTTTTCTATATGGCTCGTGATTCCTTACTATATGTCCCTTGGTCCCGTCTATGTGTTTAATAATGTGGCTTGTGTTTTCTGTCTAGGGGGTCTATATTGACTATGTGTCCTACTACTCCTACAATCTCTGGCAAAATGCCCTTCCTTCCTACAAGTGTAACATATTATTGACCATCTGGGATCTGGGATTTGGACTGATGGGTCTTTCCTGTATGTGCTAGTATACTTACCGTCCTCAACCTCTCCACCTGTTGTTCTCTGCGCCTAGCACTATTCTTGTGATGTTCAATAGCACACTCTCTAAGATTAGCTACTGTGACCCCTTTCCAATTTTGCAAAGAAGTCTGCACCCTGACCAGAGCCGGCCATAGGCATAGGCAAACTAGGCAATTGCCTAGGGCATTTGATATGCCTAGGGGCATCAGCAGCTTCTGCTAATTAAAATGATATGTGGCATGCCTATATTCTGTGTGTAGCATTTCATATGTAGATACAGCCACTGTCTCACATAGTATATAGGCATGCCACATATCATTTTAATCAGCAGAAGCTGCTTGTGCATCCTAGCCACATAGCAATGCAAATAATTTTCATTCAAAAAAAGGTGTGCCCGACGTTAGCATTGAGGCAAGATTTATGAGGACACATCTGTATCCAAGCAGAGGCAGAGGTCAGTGTTAGCGGCAGTGTGAGTGCTGTGTGCATGTGAGTAGGTTGGTTGTGCAGTAGTGTTCGGCATATGTGTAAGGGGCATTATGTGTGTCATGTAAAAATGCATTAATAATGTGCAACATATGTGTAAGGGGCACTATGTGTGTCATTATGTGTATAAGGGCACCAATAATGTGCGGTATATGTGTAACAGGGTACTACTGTATGTGTGTCATTATGTGTATAGGGGCACTAATAATGTGCAGCAAATGTGTAGGGGGCACTATGTGTGTCATTATGTGTATAAGAGCATTAATAATGTGCGGCATATGTGTAAGGGACATTATGTGCAAAAGGGCATTAATAAAGGTTGTCATAATGTGTAAGGCGCATTATATTTATAAGGACATTAATAAGGTGTCTCATATGTGTAAGGAGCATTACTGTGTGGAATGTGTATAAATGCATTACTAATGTATGGCATTATGTGTATAAGGTGCTCTACTATGTGGCGTTGCATATAGAAAGGGCACTACTGTGTCATCTAATGTGAATAAAGAGCAATAGGGTGTGGTGTAATGTGAATAAAGAGCAATTCAGTGTGATGTAATGTGAATAAGGGGCTCTACTGTGAGGAGTAACATTTATAAGGTAAAGTGATACTACTGTGGGATGTAATATGAATTATGGACACTATCACATGATCAAATGTGAATAAAGTTGCAGTACTGTGTGGCATAATTGGAATTGGGGTTACTATTGTGTGGCCATGGCCATTGCTAGCAAAAACACACCCATTTTTGGGCTGTGCGCCAAATGTGAGAAATGTTCCTAATTAAAATATAGGGGGCACAAACACCAAAATAAGGACTACTACCGGTGAGGGGTGATAGTGCTGGGAAAGAGGTGCAAGGTCAGAGGCGGAACCAGCGGTGGTGCTAGGGGGCACCAGCCATAATCTTGCCTAGGGCATCATATTGGTTAGGGCCGGCTCTGACCCTGACCCTCAATGCCTTATTGAGCCCGTCCATTAGCACAGAGACAGCCACCTCCCATTTGCCGAATTAGTGTTTACCAGTGATCTTATCCAGATGGAGAGTTTTCTATTACTGCAAAAGACAAATAAATAAAAATAAATTTAACAAGCTTCTAGGTCATGCGAAGTATTCATTCAATCCTTCTCATCCCGTATTAAGGGTCTGTACATGGTCCAACAAACATTTCCGAGCTCATCTTGACTAAGGGCATTACTAGGAATGAATACTTCTTATATGGTATCTGAAAGAAATACTCTGGGGTTACCCTGTCTCTGTCCGCTTTCCTACTGGCAAATACTAATGTGCGGACAGGTTTTTTCTCCATTTCTGATGTTACTTTCTTGATTTTTATTTTTTTATTTTTGGGTTTTACTATATATGTACACGAATGATACCATACTTACCTGTTCCACTGGTCTCAGCCACTTCCCCCACAGGATACTGCTCTTCTTTTACCAGTTGGATACTCCTCTGGGTACATGAGAAATGGCTGAAAACAATCAGGTCACCTTCTCCTCCTAAATAAAACTTCAACATTCATTAGTACATATATAGGTTACAGTCATATTTTTCATATTTTCTATAGTTTGTATGCTGGCCGTAACTGCTTCCACATCTACATATGGCGGTGTACTTGCATTCTCTTTTTTTTCTTCCTACTTGGTTATTGTTGCTACAAGTTCAAACAGTTCTTATATTTCCATTCTTGTCTTATATGACTTTGGTTAGACATACCACCTGCAATACCTTATGATCAAACTCTCCAACCCCTCTTGCTGCCACAGATTTAAACAATTTGTATGTCTGACCCTTTGTTTTCTGGATTTTATCAGACATATCCTTATCCTTAAGTTCTGCAGTACCTCTGGTTCAAAGCTGCCCACCTTAGGGAATGGTACCCTATCTTTGTCAGTCATACGTACCCATTCAGACAAAAAGTCTTCAGACCATATTTTCCACACATAACAAACCTCGCTGAGCCCTTGGGCCGCGGCTCTTCAACCTGAACCCTGGCTACCATATGTCCACCGCTTGTGCAATTGGATCCCATCGCGGACTTTTTCCTTTTACACAATCTCCAATGCACGACACGGATAGATGGTGAAAGTTCTTAGAGCGCTTTCATCCACTCCTTCTCCGCTGAGTACCACGACTCACTCCAATAGTGATCACCGCGTACCCAGTGAGGCCCTATTGGTTTCTATTTACTGGAAGTGTTAGGAGTGACTTACGTTTTCCAGCAAATATCCATCGCTGGAGATTTTCCTGAGAGAGACCAGAGAAAACTCCCTATACACTTTTTATACACAAATCAGGCTTGCGTATGCTCTACACAGCGCTAATGATACCGCGATTTTACGCAAAAGCTCGTAAAAGGGGTATCAAGTTGCACTATGTACCGCACCCACAAACGCGCGGTCCAATCGCACAGCATATAGGTACTTGTTACCTATCTGCCGTACGACCACGGGTCGATGTACAAACTGCGACCCTTCAGCCGGAGCATAACAAAAAAACCTTTTTACTTCAATACTATACAATGCACAATTCCCTATTACGCTCCTCTGCAAATCTGTTCACGATTTGCGTATTTCAATCTATACTAACGTGAGTCAGCCGCCTCACGCCGCCAAGCCACCAATTACTTGGTGTACCACACGACGGGATCCCGAATTCCGGAGTTCAAATCCACTCACTCCGTTCGCTCACTCAAATACACTGTTTTTTCTGTACAGAAAATTTTTCACTCGTTCAGATTGGCAGCTTTACCCCTAGAGGCAATACAGTTTAAACAAAAGTTTTATACTAATCTGCTTTAGAAACCGGGTAGTTTTGTGCTATTGTATTAAATGTCTACTATCCCACCTTAATTGAACAAATATCATGTGCTTTTATTATGCGCACACAACCCTTAGCAAGCTTGCGTAATTACGCAACCGTGCGTACCCCTATGCCACGTGTGCGGCCTTGCGCCACGTGCACGTTTTTGTACGCTGTCCTCATGTTCTGTACCACGTGTACCAATGTGCGTACGCAATTCAACAAACCACACAGTCTCTATAAATGTGAGCAATACTAACTATAATCACTCACTTAACACAACACCCAGTTTTTTCTTAACAACCATGCCAGAACTGCGTTTGTGTCTTTACACTTACTTCCTTAAATATTGTTATTTCAAATTTACCTATATAGCAACAAATATATCCGGTTTCACACAGATCTATAATGACTGCAATAATCTATAATTTAAATTATATGATTCAGATTGGATAGCTATCTTGCAGAACATACACTGATATAAATATACACATAATTATTATAATATTATTATATATATGTACCATTCACTGGTCTCCTATGAGACACCTTACCTCTTATTTGCATATCAAAGCTATTTGCTTTTCACTGCCAAAAAAAAAAAGCAGTTACACAGGTTAATTTGCATTTCAATGGCTATCCTCCCTAGTAAGCAGATTCTACAAGTCTACAAGGAAAAAAAACAAAAAACAAAACCCTTTCTTTCCTTTTTCTATCTGTGTGCAACCCCCCACTTGATGTCAAGTAATTACGCACAGCCAAGAAGGAAAGAAAAAAAAACTTATCTCACCATTTACTCTCACTAGGCCCAACTGAAACTATTTGTAGTTGACTATGGCATGGGTTAAATAAATGCATTGGTAACTCATAAATGGTGCTTGATGTGACAAGGGAAACTGATTGTTCTGAGCAGACTGAAAATCAGCTATTTAGAAAGTGACCTTCCTAAAATGGCCACTGTTCCTCTCCCTTCCACATCCATGAGGTTTACACAAGATGGTGGACAGGCCATGTGGTTAGTCCAAAATGGAGGACAGACCATGCGGCTTTCTTTGTCACAAAGAAATCACACATTATACAAGCACCAGAAGTTATTTTAGGCCTGAGTTTTAAAAAAAAAAACTATATCAAGGCTATGCAGCAACTTTTAAATGTACTTTTAAACCTACTTAACAGATAAACAATCCAATCTGAATCAAACACAATATGACTTATTTGAACTTTGTTTTGCAACAATAAAAATACATTTTAGCATCTTAAATATTATGAGAAACACATTGTCCCTTGAAATTTCATATCATTGGCTTACTGATAACACAACAATACACACGGATATGATTTTCTCAGCTTCACGATGCGTCCACCACAAGCTGATCGACCACAGTGTCGCGTTTATAATGTACAGTGTATCATTAAGACCATGATATCCCGGACGAGCCCCCATCTGTAAATTCCAAATTGTTTCCTTACAAATATTTAAAATGCCCACTCTAATATATATTGTAAACGCCTGCATCTCTTATTACCATGTGCCATGAATGTGCGCTATACATAGCAAAACACTGCATCCCATAAGAGAAAACAATACACCCACACATTATCTGAGTTCCAAAGCTCATTGATGTATATATTTGTTATTAAAAGGATATGGATTCAATATATTACAATGTACAGTATACCTATAGTTACATGGTTACAACTCATACAGTAAGCAGTTAATACATACAGTTACATACAGTTACAGGCCAGCGATACAATTACCATATCTTTCTCTTAATCTATCCGTCCCTCCATATCACTCTCTCTCTCTCTGTGTAAAATCATGCAGGCACTCCATCATCGTCTGGGACAAAAACAGCAACTGCCTCCTGTGTGATCAGCAATGTGTTATCTAGTTTGGGGGAGGAACTTTCTCATTCATGATGAGTCACTGGTTTGTTCAAGTGCTGAACAGGTTCAGCCTTGGGGACGTCTGAGGGGGCTGGCCTGAGTTTCCTGTCCATTGTACTAATAAGAGTGGTTTTAGCTTTCATACATTTAATCATAACTATTTGTTGCAAAGTCCTACAACTTAATAAGAAGTCTCAAATTAATCTACACATTAATCTGGTTGCCTAAATACCAAATATGACAGGTGTATCTTGCTTCGTTCAAATAATACACATACATGACATTACTTCATTATATAATTTTAAATCATCATGATGTCTGGCGCTTGATATTATTATAATTATGTACGGTTTGAAATAAGTGTTGAATCCATCTCTGTGGCATGTCCATGTAAATGCGTGTGTTACCATATATTGCTGTGCTCGCTGCGCGTATTTGCAAGTATAGCGACTCATAATGTGTGTAGTTTGTATGTTCTTTTTATGTAATATTTTTTACTTTGACACATTCATACAGAACATGGCACAATACATAACATTCAGAGGGTCAGTTTTAACATCAGAAACTTCTATCACTAGGTGACTTGCAGCAAGTATAGTAACCCCATGAGCCTTTGAATTATATGGGGTTGAGGACAGTACTTTCCTCTTAAGTATGTTAAGCTTGAGGACCTCAGTGAGTATAAGATGTGTTACTTGAAGGAATATAAGATCAATGTGGAGCTTATCCAGATACATTAATATACGTTTATGTTTCGGGGGGGGGGGGTTAATGCCTACTGTAAGAGACATTAATATGCCATAATTGAGTGTATATCATCATAGCAGATAACAAAAAATATCTTAAGGTCAGAGAAAAGGACAAGGTCAGAGAATCCAATATGAGAGACAATAGAAAAAATGGAAGAGGGAAGAGATGCAAAAGGGGTGACAGCAGAGCATGCCAGCACCCACAATGGGAGAAACAAACATATAAAAAAACACACAATACTGAAGAAAGTGGGAGAACGCATCACTAGCCAGTAATTACTTCCTTCGAGTATAGTACATGAAATCAAATATATTAACCAATATCGTAAGCAGAATTTTGCTCCTATTCAACTGCACTCTTGTTGTGACATACAGTTAGAACAAAGCATCAAGCTATTTAGCAGTAACCCTAATGAAGGGTGTGTAAAAAAAATCAGTAATAAGCTTCAACCAAAAGCATAATATTCAACAGTAAGCCAAAATAAGTAGGCAAGTAACATAGATCGCGGGGTTAGCAGTCTTAAGTTTGCAGAAACATTTGAACAAAATACTGTAGGTACTGCAGAAAGAACCTTGGTAAGATAAAACACGTAACAACAGTGTAGTCGTGTAATGGGCCGTATGATCATCAGTCGCAGTCAGACATCCCAGCAGTGTGATCTCGAGCATCAGATTCCTCTGAAAGAAATGCTTCAGCATCAGTTACTGTCATAAGAGTCTTTGAATGCAGAGCCGTTGTAAAGGCGTAACTTGGAAGAATACAATAAGGCGAACATGCGATTCTCCTGTATTAAACGGGAACATAAAAACGTAAGTCATTTCTCATTTTAGTCAGCTCAGCCGAGTAGTCTTGGAATAATAGTATCTTATGGCGATCCCATGTCACATTTCTGTGTCTGCGTGATGCAGACCAGATAAGTTCTTAATGGAGATAGTGAGGATTTTTGCTTGAGGTCTAGCACCCTCTTGTGGCCTGATCGGGCCAATCCTATGAGCATGCTCTATAAAAGGCTTTTTCAACCAGTGTGCCGCGACCAGTTGCAAGGTGTGCTGCAGAGCCAAAGCAGCTTCCTGCACCTTCAGAGTGAACTGTTGGCCCGGGCTCTTCGAGAGGATCAGTCGTGCTCCGGCCGTGACCTATGCCTTGAAGACGCGGCGGTGTGATATCATAGGTCTCACCACCCAGCCAGCTTTCCTTGCCCACCCACATCCACACCTGCCCAACTGCCCGCTGCTCAGTATTCGCAGTACTCCACTATGAACAACCCCCGCCACTGAGGGACAGGGAGGAGACCAGCTGAACCTTAGGGGCTAATATTTATTATTTTATTTCTCCTGTGGGGAACAATAGGTTTTCAATAGGATTTATGTGGGGAGAATAAGGATTTATATGGATTTATGGGGGGAACAATGTGAATAATTAATGTGGGGAGCAATAGGATTTATGTGGGGAGAAATGTGATTGATTTATGCGTGAGCAACATGATTTATGTAGGGAGCAATGTGATTGATTTATGTGGAGAGCAATAGGATTTACGTAGGGAGCAACATGATTTATGTGTGGTGGAATGTGATTGTTTTTTCTGTGTTGGCCAATGTATGTGTGGATTTTTTTTTACTGTGAGGGCCAATGTGTGTTTGTTTGTTTTTCTGTGGGGAACTGATGGTGTGCCTTGGGAATTTTAAAATATTGTTTGGTGTGCCGCAAGTAAAAAAAAGGTTGAAAATCACTGCTCTATAACAATGGGGGTAATTCAGAGTTGATCGCAGCAGCAAATTTATTAGCAGTTGGCTAAAACCATGGGGGTCATTCCGAGTTGTTCGCTAGCTGCTTTCATTTGCAGCGCAGCGATCAGGCAAAACGTCAGAACTTCTGCGCATGCGTATGATGCACAGTGCGCACGCGCAACGTACTTTCACAAAAGCCGATGCAGTTTCACACAAGGTCTAGCGACACTTTTCAGTCGCACTGCTGATCGTTGAGTGATTGACAGGAAGTGGGTGTTTCTGGGTGGTAACTGACCGTTTTCGGGGAGTGTGCTGAAAAACGCAGGCGTGTCAGATAAAAACGCAGGAGTGGCTGGGGAAGCGTAGGTGTGGCTGGCCGAACACAGGGCGTGTTTGTGACGTCAAAACAGGAACTAAATAGTCTGAAGTGATTGCAAGGTAGGAATAGGTCTGCAGCTACTCTGAAACTGCACATTTTTTTAAGTAGCAGCACTGCGATTCTTTCGTTCGCACTTCTGCTAAGCTAAGATACAATTCCAGAGGGTGGCGGCTTAGCGTTTGCACTGCTGCTAAAAGCAGCTAGCGAGCGAACAACTCGGAATGAGGGCCCATGTGCACAGCAGGTGTGGCATTGCAGAGAGAGATTTGGGTGGGTTTCAGTGCAGGGTAAATACTGTCTGCTTTATTTTTACACTGCAATTTAGATTTCAGTTTGAACATACCCCACCCAAATCTAACTCTCTCTGCACATGTTATATCTGCCCCCCCCTGCAGTGCACATGGGGGGTAATTCCAAGTTGATCGCAGCAGGAAATTTTTTAGCAGTTGGGCAAAACCATGTGCACTGCAGGAGGGGCAGATATAACATGTGCATTGAGAGATAGATTTGGGTGCGGTGAGTTCAATCTAAATTGCAGTGTAAAAATAAAGCAGCCAGTATTTACCCTGCACAGAAACAAAATAACCCACCCAAATCTAACTCTCTCTGCAAATGTTATATCTGCCCCCCCTGCAGTGCACATGGTTTTGCCCAACTGCTAAAAAAATTCCTGCTGCGATCAACTTGGAATTACCCCCATGGTTTGCCCAACTGCTAACACATTTGTTGCTGCGATCAACTAGGCCCCGTGTCCTCACATCTATCTTGCATATAACTCAGGAAGTTCAGTTCCTGTCCTTTTATCGATACCAGGAGCCCTATTACATATCTCCCAACTTTGTCCCGTCGGTAAGAAAAAAGGGGCGTGACCTATGGGAAAGGGGGCGTGGCTTCGCAGAGGACCCCGCGATCGCGAGCCACGTTCCCGTTTTCGTCACTGAGGGGGCATGCCCAGCGCTCTGTGAGCTGCTGGTATGCCCCCTCTCCCTCTGTCTGCACTGAATAGACGCTGTGCGCATGCGCATAGCGTCTATTCACCGCTGCTCTGCTAAGCAGGGCAGCGAGAGACGGAGCCTCCCAACTGCCCCCCCCCCCCCCCCCACCGCGGGTGGGACAGCGGGACAGTCCCCAAAAAACGGGACTGTCCCGCGAAAATCGGGACAGTTGGGAGGTATGCTATTATCCTTAGATTATTGAGCCAGGATCTGTTTTCAAGGTCTTGTATCTTGTTATGTAATTGGTATAGGGCTTTAGTGTGTTTAATAATAGACTGCTTCATCTCAGCAAAGGCTTCCCACATTCTTTGTTCAGTGTGTAAAACCCGCTGAGTAAGTTTGGAGAGTTGTTTATTAATGTCAGCTGTCTGTGCTTTTATTAAAGGACCTGTAGCCATACGCATAGCGTTAACCATGTCCCCATATGTTACTGGGATGTCTCAGGGTGGCAGTGCCGCTTCCGATGCCACGGGGGAGCTGGGCTGGGAGTCCTCTTCAGAATGAATGCCTACCTCACTCCTGGAGAAGCCTTCTCTCTGCAGGAGAGGAGCCTGTGTAGCGATGGGAGCACTGGAGATGGCGTCCAGCTCCAGCTTTGCTTCCCTGCAGCGCCGCTCCTTCTCCTTTTGTGCGTGATTTTTACTGCAGGGCATTGGAGAAAAGTACCTGTCCATGCAGCGGATAGTGTCAGCGACTGAAGCTAGGGGGATGCAGCTCAAAGTGGAGGCTATATTAGCCGTAAAATAGCCGGCAGAGCGCGGTCAGCAGCGGAGCTCATGAGGCAGCCAGAATCGGAAGTCCCTTTCCACTCTTATAAATATAGAGAATTAAAAAAATAAATAATAAATACGCAATGTCCTCCATCACAAAAGGCTTGAAAGTGTTCAGTATGTGGGGATACGGTCATTAGGTCGACACAGCTTAGGTCGACAGTCATTAGGTCGACCACTGAAGTCGACATGCATTAGGTTGACATGGTCAATCGGTCGACATGTACTAGGTCGACATGAATTTTGTAAAAAAAAATTCCCATTTTTGGGATTTATTCATACGTAACAATCCACGTGGACTATGATTGGAACGGTAACCTGTGCCGAGCAAAGCGGTAGCGGAGCGAGGCACCTTGCCCGAAGCATGGCGAGTGAAGCGAGCCATGCAAGGGGACACGGTGCACTAATTCGGGTTCCCCGTCACTTTACGAAGAAAACAACGCCAAAAACAGTCAAAAAAACCCATGTCGACCTTTTGACATGTCGACCTATTGTCCCTGTCGACCTAATGCATGTTAACCTTCCATGGTCGACTTAATGACTGTCGACCTAAGTTGAGTCGACCCAACGACCCATACCCAGTATGTGCATGCTCCTTATACAACATGAAACGGGTTTAGAAAAGTTTTTAAAGGAAAAGGCTCACTGGTCCTCAGGAATTCATCTGTATGCAATGTTACCATGTTCTGTAGGAAAAGATTTAAACCTGGGATCCCGCCAGGCTGCGCCGCTGGTTTTCCGGGTTTCCATTGTTTAGCGTGTGAACACAATTAAATCACTCTCTCACAGTGGCATACAGTGTAATCCCACTAATTGTAGCCCCTCCAAGTGCGGTATCTGTACACTTCCACTGTGCTCACACCACAGTTTCGGATGCCTCCATACTGCAGCTCTACCTCTCACCTCCAAAGGAGACCCGACTAGTTAAAACTTTTTCTTAATGACCGCTTTCTCCTCCCTCCAACGTGTTTCAACCCTATTGTGGGTCTTTTTCACGGGCGCCCAAACACAATTGAATTGTGACAATTGTTTAAGCGTCTAAACAGTCCCATTTAGAGGGAATTTTTAGACACTTAAAACAATTAAATCGGCCTCCATGATAGCAGAGCTTGTGAATGGATGGACACAGGGACACTGTGACAGCTTGTGGATGGATTGACACAGTGACAGCAGAGCTTGTAGATGGATGGACACAGTGACAGCTTGTGGATGGATTGACTCAGTGACAGCATGGCTTGGGGATGGATGGACACTGTGCAGCACACAGCAGCATGACTGAAGTCACCACTGTGGGGGCTCTGATATACAATCCAAAACCTGTGAGAATCTGAAGCCGGGATGATGACATTGGAGGTCATTCCGAGTTGTTCGCTCGGTGCCAATTTTCGCAACGGAGCGATTAAGGCATAAATGCGCATGGTACACATTGCGCATGCGCTAAGTATTTTAGCACAAAACTTAGTAGATTTACTCACGTCCGAACGAAGAATTTTCATTGTTGAAGTGATCGGAGTGTGATTGACAGGAAGTGGGTGTTTCTGGGTGGAAACTGACCATTTTCAGGGAGTGTACGGAAAAATGCAGGCGTGCCAGGATAAAACGCGGGAGTGTCTGGAGAAACGGGGGAGTGGCTGGCCGAACGCAGGGCGTGTTTGTGACGTCAAACCAGGAATGAAACGGGCTGAGCTGATCGCAGTGTAGGAGTAAGTCTCGAGCTACTCAGAAACTGCTAAGAATTTTCTATTTGCAATTCTGCTACTCTTTCGTTCGCAATTCTGCTAAGCGAAGATACACTCCCAGAGGGCGGCGGCCTAGCGTGTGCAATGCTGCTAAAATCTGCTAGCGAGTGAACAACTCGGAATGACCCCCATTGTTGCCTCGATTTGGAATCCAAGATTGGCGCAAAAACACCAGCCGTGGCAAAGTTTGGGGAGGATCAGATTTTCTAAAATTGTAACTGCTCATCACATATATATATATATATATATATATATATATGTATATATACACATACACGCGTCTCCAACTCCGACACACTTTTAAATGAATACTGCGCCCGGTGCCCTCCTCGTTACAGCCTCCGTGTCTGCACGCTATTCATTCCTCCAGTGGCGGCACTCAAAGGCTTTAAACATTAAAAGAAAGACGCTAGTCGGCTGTTGTTCGGCAATGTTTCAGCACCCTGCAGCACTTGTATCAAGCTTATAGGCTTGATGCAAGCGCTGCAGGGTGCTGAAACGTTGCCGAACAACAGCCGACTAGCGTCTTTCTTTTAATGTTTAAAGCCTTTGAGTGCCGCCACTGGAGGAGTGTATATATATATATATATATATATATATATATACATATATATACATACATACACACACACACATACACATACATATACACTGCTCAAAAAAATAAAGGGAACACTAAAATAACACATCCTAGATCTGAATGAATGAAATATTCTTATTAAATACGTTGTTCTTTACATAGTTGAATGTGCTGACAACAAAATCGCACAAAAATTATCATTGGAAATCAAATTTATTAACCCATGGAGGTCTGGATTTGGAGTCACACTCAAAATGAATGTCACAACTGAGGGCCTGAGCTGACGGGAGGCAGCCTCAGTTGTAGGGGCTGAGATGTACCGGAACCTGGGAGGTTGTATCAGACCCCTGGACATGTAAGTAACATGAATAATAACTGCCCGAAGGCGTGACCACGACAACTTGGATAAAAGTCAATGATGTTTATTATGACAACTCCGCAACACAGCAGCAGTAAAAGAAAACATAAAAGTCAGCAAAGAATAAATACAGTTCCTGGGTACTACAGGGTGGCAGGAGCCACAGGGCACTGGTAGTGTGAGATAGTTCTTATAATCTTCTAGATGGAAAGTCCTTACCAGGCCCGACTGTAGCAATGGAGATAACCCAGGATTGTACCAGCTGGTGTTCCAGGAAAAGCTGGGTTGCTGAAGATAAAACGGCTGCTGTGGATACTGGCTGGAACCAGACTGTTGTTAGCACGGAGTGGATACTGGCTGGAACCAGTTAAATAATAAATGAAGCTTGACAGCGATGCAATATGAATGAAATGTAGAACTTGAGAGCGGAGAAATAATAATACCGGTGGAGAGTGGTAAAGTGTAGAAAGGACACCGGCCCTTTAAGAGAAGCTGTACTCTGCTGGAAGCTGGGCTGGAAGCAGGTAATGTTGTAGCTGGAAACAGATGAATCCACAATGGATCGGAGAGTCAGGCTACACCGCAGGTGGAATGCTGGTGCGGGTCTCTATGGTGGAAGTCTTGAGACAGGAGCTGGAACCTGGAAGACAATCACAGGAGAGAGACAAACAGGAACTAGGTTTGACAACCAAAGCACTGACGCCTTCCTTGCTCAGGCACAGTGTATTTATACCTGCAGCAAGGAAGGGATTGGCTAGGCAATTATGCAGATTAACAATACTGACAACAGTTTGGAGTAAATGATCAGCTGACAGAATCCAAGATGGCTGCGCCCATGCAGACACTTGGAGGGAAGTTTGGTTTGTAATCCATGTGGTAATGAAAACAGCAATGGCGGCGCCGGCCACTGGAGACAGGAGGCGCCAGGCTGACAGATGCACATCCAACCACGCGGACACAGCGGAGGCCGCGGCTGACGTAATCGCCACTCAGACACTCTGCATGCAGAAGTTCAGGGACGGCGGCGGAGGCCGCGGGAGACGCCATGCCAGGTGTAATATGGCGTTTACTGTGACAGTGTCCCAGAGTGACAGGAGAGGATACAGGAATGTACACATCAGGATAACAGATGGGATCCGGTCCTGGAGCGCTGAGCCAGCCTTAGGAGGCATCTGATGGGTAAGAAATGGCGTCCAGATACCCGGATCGTGACAGCACCCCCCCCCCCTTTAGGAGTGGCCCCAGGACACTTCTTTGGCTTTTGAGGAAACTTGGAATGGAATCTCCGGACCAAGGCAGGAGCATGGACATCAGAAGCATTGGTCCATGAACGTTCCTCAGGGCCATAACCCTTCCAGTCAATAAGATATTGTAGTTGACCATAACGGTGACGTGAGTCCAGGATCTTGGCTACTTCATACTCAACGCCTCGTTGAGTTTGGACTTTCGGAGTTGGAGGAAGTGAGGAATGAAACCGATTCAAGATCAGCGGTTTCAACAGGGAAACATGGAATGTCCTGGGTATTTTTAAGAAGGGAGGCAACTGAAGTCTGTAAGCAACAGGATTGATGACTTGTTCAATCTTGAAAGGACCGATATAGCGAGGTGCAAACTTCATACTGGGAACTCTTAACCTCAAATTCTTCGTGGATAACCATACCCGATCACCCACCTTGAGAGCAGGAACTGCTCGACGCTTCTTATCCGCAAACTTCTTGTACCTGAACGATGCCTTGAGCAGAGCTGATCGTACGCTCTTCCAGATATTGGCAAACTGATGCAAGGTGATATCCACTGCGGGAACAGAAGTTGCTGGAAGCGGTTGGAACTCAGGGACTTTAGGGTGGAATCCAAAGTTAGTGAAGAATGGTGTTGAAGCAGATGAAGAATGATACTGGTTGTTATGACAGAACTCGGCCCAGGGAAGTAATTGAACCCAGTCATCTTGAGAGGAGGACACATAGATGCGGAGGAAGGCCTCCAAGTCCTGATTCACCCTCTCGGTTTGACCATTGGTCTGAGGATGGTAAGCCGTAGAAAACTTTTGCTTGACTTGGAGGACTTGACATAAACTTCGCCAGAATTTGGCTGTGAATTGAACTCCTCGATCTGAGATAATTTCTTCAGGAAGACCGTGGAGTCGGAAGATCTCTTGTATGAATACTTGAGCCAACTTGGAAGCTGACGGAAGACCGGTTAGAGGAATGAAGTGTGCCATCTTGGTGAACCGGTCAACTACCACCCAGATGGTATTGAACTTGTTGCACATGGGTAAATCTGTAATAAAATCCATCGACAAATGGGTCCAAGGTCTACGGGGAACAGATAGTGGAACCAGTTGCCCCGCAGGCGACTGGCGGGATACCTTATGTTGAGCACACTTTGGGCAAGATGCAATAAACTCCAAGACGTCCTTTTTCAGAGTTGGCCACCAATAGGACCTAGAGATAAACTCCAGGGTTTTTTGGATACCTGTATGTCCGGCAAAACGGGAAGCATGGGCCCAATGCATGAGCTTCTTCCTTAGCATCGGTTTCACAAAACTTTTCCCTGATGGGGGCGTAGAGTCCATCCCTACCGTGGAGAATGCCAACGGATTTATAATAGGATGCTTGTCTGAAGACTCTGACTCATTTTCTTGCTCCCATGAGCGGGAAAGGGCATCGGCCTTGCGATTCTGAGAGCCCGGACAGAACTGGAGTTTAAAATCGAACCTGGAAAAGAAAAGTGCCCATCTGGCCTGACGAGGGTTGAGACATTGTGCGCCTTTCAGATATAAAAGGTTCTTGTGGTCTGTAAGTATGGTGATTGAATGAGAAGCTCCCTCCAACAGATACCTCCACTCTTCTAGAGCGAGCTTGATGGCTAGCAACTCCTGGTCGCCAATGGCATAGTTGCGCTCAGCTGGAGAGAACTTCCGGGAGAAGAAACTGCAAGGGTGTAAATGGCCATCTTTAGCCCTCTGAGATAACACCGCTCCTACTCCAACGGAGGAGGCATCCACCTCTAAGATGAAAGGAGAGTCGATGTCAGGCTGTTTCAGAACAGGCGCAGAGATGAACCTTTGTTTTAAAAGATGAAATGCTTGCATGGCTTCTTCAGACCACTTGGACGGGTTAGCACCCTTCTTAGTGAAAGCAGTAATAGGCGCCACAATGGTGGAAAAGTCTCGTATAAACTTTCGGTAATAGTTGGCGAACCCTAAGAACCTCTGGACCCCTTTGAGGGTTAAGGGTACCGGCCAATTTTGGATTGCTTGTAGTTTCTCAGGATCCATCTCTAGTCCGGAACCGGACACAATGTACCCTAGAAACGGAATGGACTTGACTTCAAAGACGCATTTCTCTAATTTGCAATAGAGATGATTGACACGGAGACGGGACAGAACCTCTTTAACCCAAAAACGATGTTCCTCTAAATCGTTGGCAAAAATGAGGATATCGTCTAGATAGACCACGACATGACGGTATAGAATGTCTCTGAAGATCTCATTGACAAAATGCTGGAAGATAGCTGGAGCATTGCTCAATCCGAAGGGCATGACGAGGTACTCATAATGTCCGTCACGGGTGTTAAAGGCGGTCTTCCACTCGTCACCCTCACGGATCCGGATGAGATTGTATGCACCTCTCAAGTCCAGCTTTGTAAAGATGGTAGCTCCGCTAACTCTGTCAAAGAGCTCAGTAATCAGGGGTAAAGGATAACGGTTCTTGATGGTAATGTCGTTCAAACCTCTGTAGTCAATGCACGGCCGCAGACCACCATCTTTCTTTTTTACAAAAAAGAAGCCTGCGCCGGCTGGGGAAGAAGAAGGTCGAATGAACCCCTTTGCTAGGTTCTCTTTAATGTATTCCTCCATAGAATGCGTCTCAGGCAGAGACAACGGATAAGTTCGGCCTCGAGGTGGAACCTTCCCTGGAACGAGATCAATCGGGCAGTCCCATTCTCTATGAGGAGGAAGGATATCAGCAGAAGCTTTACTGAACACATCCGTGAAATCTTGATATGGAGGAGGTGGAACATCAGACGACCTGGGGGAGGAAGAACAGACAGGCAATACTTTAAACAAACATGTCTCAGCACAGGAGGAACCCCATGCCAGGATTTGCGTAGTCGTCCAATCAATTGTAGGATTGTGAAGACGGAGCCATGGAAGGCCCAGGACCACAGGATGTGTGGCTCTTGGAATCACTAAAAAAAGAAATAAGTTCGGAATGAAGAACTCCCACTCTCAGACGAACTGGTAGAGTCTTTAAAGAAATAACTGCATCAAAAATTTTGCTGCCATCCACGGCAGTTAAAGAAATGGACGAAGGAAGTCTCTCGGTGGGTAGGGACCACCGTTTAACATAGGCTTCGGTAATAAAGTTCCCAGCTGCTCCGGAATCAAGGAGGGCAATGACGTTCCGATAACGTTGAGCAACTTGAAGCGAGACTGGGAGATTACAATCTTGAGGAGATGGAGAGGAGATCATTATTCCTAGCCGGCCCTCTCCTTGGCGAGCTAGGATTTGGAGTTTCCCGGACGTTTGGGACAGGCATTAATGGTGTGAGACGGAGCTGCACAATAAAGACAGAGAGACTCGGAGAGACGTCTTCGGCGCTCAGCAGGAGTTAAACGGGAACGGACAATTTGCATGGGCTCATCTTTAGTTGGTGACAGTTGGCGAGGAGGAGGAGGAGCAGAAGATTTTGGAGCAGATGATCTTCCACGCTCAGTTGCTCTCTCTCTGAAACGTAAATCAACTTTCGTGCAGAGTGAGATTAGCTCATCTAACTTAGAGGGTAAGTCTCTGGTAGCTAACTCATCTTTAATACGCTCAGATAAGCCATGCCAGAATGCAGCATACAGGGCCTCGTCGTTCCATGCCAGTTCGGATGCCAGGATCTGGAACTGTATCAGATATTGTCCTACAGTACGTGACCCCTGGCGTAAACGGAGAATCTCGGATGAAGCTGAGGTTACCCGGCCTGGCTCGTCGAAGATGCGCCTGAATGTTGACACGAAGGCAGTGTAGGAAGATAGCAGGGTGTCGGACCTCTCCCATAACGGTGATGCCCAATCAAGGGCTGAGCCACTGAGAAGAGAAATAATGTAGGCAATTTTTGTACGGTCACTGGGAAAATTGCCAGGTTGTAGCTCAAACTGAATCTCACACTGGTTGAGAAATCCCCTGCAGAATCTTGGAGATCCGTCAAATTTTGCTGGCGTTGGAAGATGAAGACGTGGAGCAGAAATGGGTAAGGTGGGTGAGGTTATAGCTGGAGTCACTGTGATTGACGCACCAGACGCACCTGATCCACGGAGAGTTGTCTGAATCCCATCCAGCCGAGTAGAGAAATCCTGGAGACAGCGGATGATGTGGCCCTGTGCAGCCTCCTGATGTTCTAGTCGGGCTGCCAGTTCTTGCATCGGCCTGGCCGCTTGATCCTGGTCTCCGGCTGGATTCATTAGGTCAGTGCTTACTGTCACAACTGAGGGCCTGAGCTGACGGGAGGCAGCCTCAGTTGTAGGGGCTGAGATGTACCGGAACCTGGAAGGTTGTATCAGACCCCTGGACATGTAAGTAACATGAATAATAACTGCCCGAAGGCGTGACCACGACAACTTGGATAAAAGTCAATGATGTTTATTATGACAACTCCGCAACACAGCAGCAGTAAAAGAAAACATAAAAGTCAGCAAAGAATAAATACAGTTCCTGGGTACTACAGGGTGGCAGGAGCCATAGGGCACTGGTGGTGTGAGATAGTTCTTATAATCTTCTAGATGGAAAGTCCTTACCAGGCCCGACTGTAGCAATGGAGATAACCCAGGATTGTACCAGCTGGTGTTCCAGGAAAAGCTGGGTTGCTGAAGATAAAACGGCTGCTGTGGATACTGGCTGGAACCAGACTGTTGTTAGCACGGAGTGGATACTGGCTGGAACCAGTTAAATAATAAATGAAGCTTGAGAGCGATGCAATATGAATGAAATGTAGAACTTGAGAGCGGAGAAATAATAATACCGGTGGAGAGTGGTAAAGTGTAGAAAGGACACCGGCCCTTTAAGAGAAGCTGTACTCTGCTGGAAGCTGGGCTGGAAGCAGGTAATGTTGTAGCTGGAAACAGATGAATCCACAATGGATCGGAGAGTCAGGCTACACCGCAGGTGGAATGCTGGTGCGGGTCTCTATGGTGGAAGTCTTGAGACAGGAGCTGGAACCTGGAAGACAATCACAGGAGAGAGACAAACAGGAACTAGGTTTGACAACCAAAGCACTGACGCCTTCCTTGCTCAGGCACAGTGTATTTATACCTGCAGCAAGGAAGGGATTGGCTAGGCAATTATGTAGATTAACAATACTGACAACAGATTGGAGTAAATGATCAGCTGACAGAATCCAAGATGGCTGCGCCCATGCAGACACTTGGAGGGAAGTTTGGTTTGTAATCCATGTGGTAATGAAAACAGCAATGGCGGCGCCGGCCACTGGAGACAGGAGGCGCCAGGCTGACAGATGCACATCCAACCACGCGGACACAGCGGAGGCCGCGGCTGACATAATCGCCACTCAGACACTCTGCATGCAGAAGTTCAGGGACGGCGGCGGAGGCCGCGGGAGACGCCATGCCAGGTGTAATATGGCGTTTACTGTGACAGTGTCCCAGAGTGACAGGAGAGGATACAGGAATGTACACATCAGGATAACAGATGGGATCCGGTCCTGGAGCGCTGAGCCAGCCTTAGGAGGCATCTGATGGGTAAGAAATGGCGTCCAGATACCCGGATCGTGACAATGAAAGTGGAAAAACACACTACAGGCTGATCCAACTTTGATGTAATGTCCTTAAAACAAGTCAAAATGAGGCTTAGTAGTGTGTGTGGCCTCCACGTGCCTGTATGACCTCCCTACAATGCCTGGGCATGCTCCTGATGAGGTGGCGGATGGTCTCCTGAGGGATCTCCTCCCAGACCTGGACTAAAGCATCTGCCAACTCCTGGACAGTTTGTGGTGCAATGTGGCGTTGGTGGATGGAGCGAGACATGATGTCCCAGATGTGCTCAATTGGATTCAGGTCTGGGGAACGGGCGGGCCAGTCCATAGCATCAATGCCTTCGTCTTGCAGGAACTGCTGACACACTCCAGCTACATGAGGTCTAGCATTGTCTTGCATTAGGAAGAACCCAGGGCCAACCGCACCAGCATATGGTCTCACAAGGGGTCTGAGGATCTCATCTCCGTACCTAATGGCAGTCAGGCTACCTCTGGCAAGCACATGGAGGGCTGTGCGGCCCCCCAAAGAAATGCCACCCCACACCATTACTGACCCACTGCCAAACCGGTCATGCTGGAGGATGTTGCAGGCAGCAGAACGTTCTCCTTGGAGTCTCCAGACTCTGTCACGCCTGTCACATGTGCTCAGTGAGAACTTGCTTTCATCTGTGAAGAGCACCGGGCGCCAGTGGCGAATTTGCCAATCTTGGTGTTCCCTGGCAAATGCCAAACGTCCTGCACGGTGTTGGGCTGTAAGCACAACCCCCACCTGTGGACGTCGGGCCCTCATACCACCCTCATGGAGTCTGTTTCTGATCGTTTGAGTAGACACATGCACATTTGTGGCTTGCTGGAGGTCATTTTGCAGGGCTCTGGCAGTGCTCCTCCTGTTCCTCCTTGCACAAAGGCGGAGGTAGCGGTCCTGCTGCTGGGTTGTTGCCCTCCTACGGCCTCCTCCACGTCTCCTGATGTACTGGCCTGTCTCCTGGTAGCGCCTCCATGCTCTGGACACTACGCTGACAGACACAGCAAACCTTCTTGCCACAGCTCGCATTGATGTGCCATCCTGGATGAGCTGCACTACATGAGCCACTTGTGTGGGTTGTAGACTCCGTCTCATGCTACCACTAGAGTGAAAGCACCGCCAGCTTACAAAAGTGACCAAAACATCAGCCAGAAAGCATAGGAGTTGAGAAGTGGTCTGTGGTCACCACCTGCAGAACAACTCCTTTATTGGGGGTGTCTTGCTAATTGCCTATAATTTCTACCTGTTGTCTATTCTATTTGCACAACAGCATGTGAAATTGATTGTCAATCAGTGTTGCTTCCTAAGTGGACAGTTTGATTTCACAGAAGTGTGATTGACTTGGAGTTACATTGTGTTGTTTAAGTGTTCCCTTTATTTTTTTGAGCAGTATATATATATATATATATATATATATATATAATAATAAGGTGACAGCAGGCGCTAGACCTTCCCCCTGAATGTAAGGTAAATGGTAGTCTCAATCTTTGGATACACTCCCCCGTTGTTTATGTCCTTATTCTTTCGTCGGGGTGGCTGCCCTTTTTTCCAATGGTCTGCTGTTCCAACAGACCTAATAATCTGAAATCACAAATGAAAATAGGCACCTCCTAGTATATTATCAATGGCAATACGTTACCCTACACCAATTTGTAACACCCTTATAAACGGGAGGTGTACCGGACAATGTGGAATTCCGACCACCTATAGACCCAGCGTATATATTGTATCACGAATCAACGTGCCCACTTCCTGTTCCAGCGTCATTGCGGTATTTTTCGGTAATCCCTCATATGTGTTCCAAAATACATGAGAGAGAGACCAAAAAGCAACCAATAGTGTGATATCGTTTTTAGCACATTTATTAAACAAAAAATATGGTCCAATGTGGATGTGGAGCAACAACTAAACCTTTATGGTGAACGGTTTTTAGAAAGGGGTTATCCTAAGGATTTAATTAGTGAGGCACATAGTAAGACACTCACCACAGATCGAGCCACTCTTCTGGAATATAGAGAAAAGGAAAAAAGGGAACAAGGATTGAATTTTATTACAAGATATAACTGCCAAGAAAAGAAGATCCAAGGTATCATTAACAAGCATTGGGAAGTTCTCCAAATAGATACTATTTTCAGCACAATATTACCAGAAAGGACAAAAATAGTGTTTAAAAATGCAAAAAGGATCACCTAGCACCTAGTATGCTATCTTCTACTAAATAAGAGAGAACCAAGACATGGGACATGAAAGGACTGTACAAATGTCAGCATTGCAATATATTTCAATTTGTCCACCCTAAAGCCACAAATTTCCCGAACTCCGAAGGCTCAAAAACCTACACAGCAAAGGATCGAACCACTTGCAACACACAGTGGGTTATTTATATGATTGAGTGTCCGTGCAATTTGAAATATATTGGGAAGACAAAACGTCAATTAAAAATACGCATTCAGGAGCACGTTAGAAGTATTAAAAATAAATTGGAAAATCATAGTGTCCCATGACATTTCAATATATTTCATGGCTCTGATCCAAAAGGACTGACTGTTAGGACTTTGGAGATTGTAAAAATTGGACCAAGTGGGGGGGAGGGGGGGGGGGTGAGGACAGAGAAAAGACATTGGTGGTCATTCTGAGATGATCGCTCGCAGGCTGTTTTTAGCAGCCATGCAAACGCTATGCCGCCTCTCACTGGGAGTGTATTTTAACTTAGCAGAAGTGCGAACGGAAGGATCGCAGAGCGGCTACAAAATAATTTTGTGTAGTTTCAGAGTAGCTTCAGACCTACTCAGCGCTTGCGATCACCTTAGACTATTCAGTTCCTGTTTTGATGTCACAAACACGCCCTGCGTTCGCCCAGCCACGCCTGCATTTTTACTGGCACGCCTGCGTTTTTCCAAACAGTCCCTGAAAACGGTCAGTTGACACCCAGAAACGCCCTCTTCCTGTCAATCATTCTGCGGCCAGCAGTGCGACTGAAAAGCTTTGCTAGACCTTGTGTGAAACTACATTGTTCGTTGTAACAGTACGACGCGTGTGCGCATTGCGGCGCATACGCATGAGCAGAAGTGCCGATTTTTTGCCTGATCGCTGTGCAGTGAACGAAAGCAGCTAGCGATCAACTCGGAATGACCACCATTATCCCAACGTGAGATGTATTGGATACATGAACTAAAAACCCTAACACCTAGGGGACTGAATGATAATTTTGAAATAGCTCCATTCCTTTAAATAATTTAATCATGTTTTAGTCTCTTATTCCTTTGTTCTCATTTTTATGTTATATAAATCATTCCTTATATTCACTGTTTTTTAGTCATCCAAACCAAGGATTCTCTATTGATATGTATTTATTTTTGCTGAAACACCAATGATATATCTATTTGTGTATTTTTTATTAACTATATATTACTTTATAATGTGGAATCAATTTTAATTAATATGGATGAACTAATGGGTCATTATTATACATTATTTATTGGAGACATCGAAGGAACTTATAATGCTAATTACTCCTTTTTTTAATTGGATTTTGCGTGTTTTAAACATAAAACAAGTATCACAATGTTTTTAGTAGTATGCAACTTGTTTTTAGAAAATATGTCCTAAACCATTTTTTAACATGCAGGCAAATAAGATAAAAAAAACTAGTATGCCTGGTCGTCACAAGTGTGGCACTGCGATGCGTATGACAGGGCATGCTCTCTGTGCGGCAGTGTCCAGACGCGGCTCGGACGGGCGGCGCTGTGACCGGCCCTGTCCGCGCATGCGTTCTGGGCACAGTAAGTCCAACTGAAGTGTGGTCGGAAGCGGTGCCCAGCTTGTACGCGACTTCCGGCGGTCACGATGAGCGGGCACGGGGACGCCTGCAATCAGAGTACTATAGTTACACATGCTGCAAGGTCAGTGCCGCACTGACACCAATGTCTAAGAGATTTTGTTAATTCTAAAGTCCATTCCATCCATTTAGCAATACACTTATGTATACAATGGTACATTCTGGCCGGAAGTGACATCACTTCCTGTACATCTGGAATTAGCACACACTCCCCAGAATAAGATTAATCATTAGGGGTATAAATAGAAGACCAGTTTGTTGGCACAACTACACTCCTGGGGAAGCCCACCACCTGAAGCAGAGGACGAAACGTGTTGAGTGAGATGGACAGTGTGATTGGAGAATTCACACTACAGATAAGCTGTTTTAAAAATGTTATATTGTACTGGCAATGTTATACCTGTGGACCATATTTTTTGTTTAATAAATGTGTTAAAAACTTTATCACAATGTTACGTTCCTGATGCTCAGAACTTGAGAGATGTTGCGTAGTGAGTCCAGAGCACCAGGACGTGACGCTGAAATAAGGGGTGGTACGGGAATAGCCCCTAGCACCCTAACTCCATTGTTTTACCCGTGTGGTCAGTTCACGCCGGAGTGATTATGGTTTCTTGGGCCCACGGCAGCCGCGTTTGAAGGGCGGATTAGGTCTGCCCAACTCCGATGCCCCCAGGTCTTAGAGTGAGACAAGGCGTGAACCGAGACAGGATAATAACAAGGGGACCTCTAACTAAAGCAAACAGAAAGCTAGGGGCTACTAACTACCCTAAAACTAAATATATGTGCGGCACGCCGCCAAAGGAAAAGAACAACAAAAGATACCGCTGTCCACTCCCCCACACGGCACCGCCGAGTTCCGGGGAGGACAGTGAAAAGCGGAAACCTCCGCAAAAACCACCAATACAAAATTAACACAAGGACTAAGTGGCCTAGGCCGCAACACGCGGCAGAAGCCGCCACTCACGAAACCAGGAGAGAACCCCAACAAGCGAGAACCCCCAGATGACTGCAACAGGTTCACTTGGACAGGAAGGATTCCCAGGACCGGCTTCAGAACTCCAGAACTCAGGAGCACAGGGAGCAGGATCGACCAGATACAGCTGACCAGGAACAGACGTTGCAAGGCAGGAACAGCATACAGGAAGCTATCACCGGCGAGGCTGCAGTGTGCTGGCTCCCATAAAAAGACCCTGCTGACCAATGACAGGAGGGCCAGCAAGACCAGCCCCCAGACCCTAATTACTAGTTGCCGTGCAGCTGCCCTGCTGCACGAGCAACTAATCATTCCTATCTGGCAACGGGGAACGCGGTCCGCTAATGGCGTCCCCGTTGCTATGGACCCAGCGGCTGAGGACGCCCGGCATCCTAACGTTGCCAGGGACCCGGCGGCTACAGTACGCACGGTGTCCTGGCATTGCTAGGCGCCAGGCGGGCAGGGAGGGAGGTGCGGCGGCCTTGAGCGTCGCTCGGAAGCAGACAGAGCGGTGCCGCGGACCGTGGCACCTAACAGTACCCCCCCCTTGAGGAGGGGTTAAAGAACCCCTAAAGCCGGGTTTCTGAGGAAATTCCTGAAAGAATAATCTCTTAAGTTTAGGGGCATGTAAATTGTTATCCAGGACCCAAGACCTTTCTTCCGGGCCATAGCCTTTCCAGTGAACCAAAAAATAAAGCCGGCCCCGAGAAACTTTGGAATCTAAAACCTTCTCCACCAAGAACTCTTGTTTCCCCTGAACATCCACCGGAGGTCTACCCTGGGAAGTCTTCCGAGGGAATCTCCTGGAAGAAAAATACTGCTTCAGAAGGGAACAGTGAAAAGTATTGCCAATTTTGAGTGATTTAGGCAAGCGTAGCCGAAAAGCAACTGGGTTGACCTTCTTAACGATAAGGAATGGTCCAATAAATTTGGGTCCCAATCTAACCAAGGGTTGTCGGAGCTTGATGTTGCGGGTTGACAACCACACCTTATCTCCCACCTTAAAAGTTCATGGGCGTCGGAACCTATCAGAATTTTTTTTTTCTCGGAAGGCAGCCTTCTTAAGGGCAAGGTGCACCTTTTTCCAAATCATTCTGAGATGGGAAGTAAAGGTCAACGAGGAGACTGGAAAATGAGGGTAAAAAGAATTGGCTCTAGGATGAAAGCCCAAGACCGAAAAGAATGGGGACTCCTTGGTGGAAGAATGACAAGAGTTATTATAGGCAAACTCGGCCAAAGGAAGAAATTCAGACCAATCATTCTGAAGTTTGGCCGAATATAGCCGTAAATACTGTTTTAACGACTGATTAACACGTTCAGTTTGTCCGTTAGACTGTGGATGGTACCCAGATGTTAAAGAGAGTTTCTTATTTAATGAGGCACAAAAACGTTTCCAGAAATGGGCGATGAATTGCGGTCCCCGATCAGAGACAATATCCCTGGGTAAACCATGGAGCCTGAACACATGGCGGAGAAACAAAACTGCCAACCCTTGAGCAGAGGGTAATCGGGGGAGAGCAATGAAGTGGGCCATCTTACTAAAACGGTCTACTACCACCCAAATGACTTGAAATCCAGCTGAAAGAGGAAGGTCCACCACGAAATCCATGGATATATGTGACCATGGCCTGAGAGGAACGGCTAGAGGCATGAGTTGCCCGACCGGCAACGATCGAGATACCTTGTACTGAGCACAAACCTGACAGGAACGGACAAATTCCCTTACATCTTTAGAAAGATTAGGCCACCACACTGAGCGAGAGATTAACTCCAAGGTCTTAGTGATACCCGGATGACCAGAAACCTTATTATCATGAAACTCAGCTAGAACAGTGCCTCTCAGAAATTCAGGGACGAAGAGACGATCTGCAAGAGTGACTTTGGGAGCCTGCTGCTGAAGCTGGACTAGCTGTGTAAATAAATCCTGTGTGAGGCCAGCCCGGATGACAGACGATGGGACTATGGGGGTAGTAGCCGGGTGGTTATTGTGAACCGGAAGAAAACGTGACAGGGCATCGGCTTTTGTATTCTTGGAACCGGGCCTGAAGGTAATAATAAACCTGAAACGAGTAAAAAAAAGCGCCCAACGTGCCTGTCGAGCATTAAGCCGTTTAGCTGACTAAATATACTGCAGGTTCTTGTGGTCAGTAAACACCGTAATGGTATGCCTTGCTCCTTCCAGCCAGTGCCTCCACTCCTCGAAAGCCCATTTAACTGCCAACAATTCTCGATTACCAACATCATAGTTGGATTCTGCAGAGGAGAATTTTCTGGACATGAAGGCACATGGGTGTAATTCCTGAGACTCCGGGTCTTCCTGAGAAAGGATAGCCCCCACTCCAACCTCTGAGGCATCTACCTCGACAATAAAGGAGAGATCCGGGTTAGGGTGTCTGAGTACTGGAGCTGAGACAAAGGCCTGCTTTAAGGCCAGGAAGGCAGACTTGGCTTCAGGCGACCAATTGGAAGGGTCCGCTCCTTTTTTAGTCAATGCCACAATAGGAGCAACCAAATCTGAGAAGGTTTGAATAAAACGCCTATAGTAATTTGCAAGCCCTAAAAAGCGCTGAATTGCTTTTAAGTTCGTGGGTTGTGCCCAATTTAGGATGGCCTGGAGTTTTTTTGGTTCCATGAAAAACCCCTTAGGAGAAATAATATACCCCAGGAAGGACACTTCTGTGATGTGGAAATCGCATTTCTCCAGTTTGGTGTATAAATGATTTTTCCGTAACTTCTGAAGGACCAGTCGCACATGGGTAATATGTTGTTCAAAAGACTCAGAGTAAATCAAAATGTCGTCTAAATAAACGACTACGAACTTTCCTAGAAAGTCGCGAAGGACGTCGTTAATGAGATCTTGAAATACAGCAGGAGCATTAGACAGCCCAAACGGCACCACCAGGTATTCATAATGTCCCGACTGTGTGCTGAAAGCCGTCTTCCACTCATCCCCAGATTTTATTCGGATGAGATTGTAAGTCCCTCTAAGATCGATCTTGGAAAAGATAACGGCAGTCCGGAGCTGATCAAATAGTACTGAAATCAGTGGCAAGGGGTAGGTGTTTTTAACAGAAATTTTATTCAGAGCCCGATAATCAATACATGGTCTGAGCGACCCATCTTTTTTCTCAACAAAAAAGAACCCTGCACTCAATGGAGATTTCGAGGGCCTAATGAAGCCATTTTTTAGGCTCTCCTGTACATAATCATTCATTGCCGTAGTTTCCGGCCCAGACAGGGCATATAGTCTCCCTTTAGGCAAAGAGGCACCGGGAACTAAGTCAATAGCGCAGTCATAGGACCGATGAGGAGGCAGAATATCCGCATTACCCTTGGAGAAAACATCGGCAAAGTTCTGATATTCCAAAGGAATAAGTTCTGGGGTGACTGCCGCAACCCGGACTGGACGGGAAATACATTCCTTAATACAAAAGGGACCCCATCGGGAAATCTCCCCAGACCGCCAATCTATGGTGGGATTATGAAAGGCAAGCCAGGGGTGACCCAAAACTACGGGGACAGCCGGACAATGGGTAAGGTAAAATTCGATTTTCTCCGAATGTAGGGCCCCCACTGTCAGTTGTACTGGAGGTGTGCGGTGAGTGATTACCCCATTAGAAAGCGGACCACCATCCAAGCCGTGCATGGTGATACATTTATTTAAAGGTATCTGTGGAATGCCCAAAGCCTGAGCCCAACCAAGATCCATGAAATTTCCCGCAGCTCCACTGTCGACGAAGGCCGACACCAACGAACTGAGACTACCAAAGGACATTTTTACAGGAGCTAATAAGGAATCAGTAGAGGAGATCAATTGCAGACCCAAGTGAACCCCCTCACAATTCACTTGGTCAGAGCCTTTCCCTGCTTATTCGGACAATTACGTGCGATATGTCCCTTGCCACCACAATACAAGCAAAGACCAGAATTTAGCCTTCTGGTTCTTTCCTCTGGGGACAGCCGGGAGAGACCCATTTGCATGGGCTCCTCGACGTCCTCAGGGAAAGTATACACACATGGACTAGGCCTGAAACTAGCTCCTCTTTCAGCCCTCCGCTCCCGGAGACGACGATCAATTTTAATAGCAAGCTCCATGAGTTTGTCTAAAGTCTCTGGAGCGGGGTACTGAAGGAGACTGTCTTTAATAACTTCAGACAAACCGAGGCGAAACTGACTGCGCAGGGCCGGGTCATTCCAGCCACAGTCGTTCGACCAACGGCGAAACTCGGTACAATACGCCTCTGCTGGATTTTTCCCTTGCTTAAGTGCACGCAGGTGGCTCTCAGCCGACGCTTCTCTATCAGGGTCATCGTACAGAAGGCCTAGAGACTTAAAAAAGGCATCTACAGAAAGCAAGGCAACATCATCGGCTTTTAGCCCAAAAGCCCAGGTTTGCGGATCGCCTTGCAGCAAAGACATCACAATCCCGACCCGTTGAGACTCAGTACCAGAGGATCGGGGCCTTAAACGAAAATAAAGCTTACAAGCTTCCTTGAAATTAAAAAAATCCTTTCGGTTACCTGAAAAACGGTCAGGAAGGTGCATCTTTGGTTCTGGAATCATACTCGGGGAGGCTCGCAAAAATCTTCCTGCGATCTTACCCGAAGAGTAAGATCCTGAACCATATGAGTAAGTTCCTGAATCTGGTTGGCCAAAAGCTGGCTGGGATTCGGTCCTAATACTGCCGGATTCATGAGGCCGAATTTCAAGGCCCACCAAAAACAAATAACTCTTTATATTATTCTTTTTTTTTGTTTTTGGGCCGGTGATAATGTTACGTTCCTGATGCTCAGAACTTGAGAGATGTTGCGTAGTGAGTCCAGAGCACCAGGACGTGACGCTGAAATAAGGGGTGGTACGGGAATAGCCCCTAGCACCCTACCTCCATTGTTTTACCCATGTGGTCAGTTCACGCCTGAGTGACTACAACAAAAGATACCGCTGTCCACTCCCCCACACGGCACCGCCGAGTTCCGGGGAGGACAGTGAAAAGCGGAAACCTCCGCAAAAACCACCAATACAAAATTAACACAAGGACTAAGTGGCCTAGGCCGCAACACGCGGCAGAAGCCGCTACTCACGAAACCGGGAGAGAACCCCAACAAGCGAGAACCCCCAGATGACTGCAACAGGTTCACTTGGACAGGAAGGATTCCCAGGACCGGCTTCAGAACTCCAGAACTCAGGAGCACAGGGAGCAGGATCGACCAGATACAGCTGACCAGGAACAGACGTTGCAAGGCAGGAACAACATACAGGAAGCTATCACCGGCCAGGCTGCAGTGTGCTGGCTCCCATAAAAAGACCCTGCTGACCAATGACAGGAGGGCCAGCAAGACCAGCCCCCAGACCCTAATTACTAGTTGCCGTGCAGCTGCTCTGCTGCACGAGCAACTAATCAATCCTATCTGGCAACGGGGAACGCGGTCCGCCAATGGCGTCCCCGTTGCTATGGACCCAGCGGCTGAGGACGCCCGGCGTCCTAGCGTTTCCAGGGACCCGGCGGCTACAGTACGCACGGCATCCTGGCATTGCTAGGCTCCGGGCGGGCAGGGAGGGAGGTGCGGCGGCCTTGAGCGTCGCTCGGAAGCAGACCGAGCGGCGCCGTGGACCGCGGCACCTAACAACACTATTGGTTGCTTTTTCGTCTCTCTCTCATGTATTTTGGAACACATATGAGGGATTACCAAAAAATTACGCAGTGACGCTGGAACAGGCAGCAGGCACGTTGATTCATGATACAATATACACTGGGTCTATAGGTGGTCGGAAATCCACCTTGTACGGTACACCTCCTGTTTATAAGGGTGTTACAGATTGGTGGAGGGTCCCGTATTGCCATTGATAATACACTAGGAGGCGCCTATTTTCATTTGTGATTTCATATATTTTATATATATATATATATATATATATATATATATATATATACACACACAACACAACAGATGAGGCGGCACCACCAGTTGGAAAAGTGAATAATCTTTAGTGATTCATCGACTTTTCGGGGAGTCTCGCCCTATCATCAGTATAACAAGTGTACAAAAAAGTAATACATATTTATACTCACGGACTGCTCATGCGCTCTGTGTGCCTCCCCTATCCCCTTCCGATGCAGGGCCCGTGGGTCCTTCACTCCTGGTGACGTCATTGACCGTAAGCCGGAAGTGTGCAGTGTGAGTCCCGGGGCTTCGGCCGGCGGGAGTATGAGCAGTCTGTGAGTATAAATATGTATTACTTTTTTGTACACTTGTTATCCTGATGATGGGGTGAGACCCCCCCCACCCCGAAATGTCGATGAATCACTAAAGATTATTCACTTTTCCAACTGGTAGTGCCGCCTCATCTGTTGTGTTGTGTATGTGTGATCTGTACACAGTAGCGGATCTTGCCACGGGCAAGCAGGACTTTTGCCCAGGGCGCCGCTTTCCGGAGGGTGCCGGCGCCGTCTGGAGGGCGCCGCACCACGGCAAGATCCGCTGCTGCTGTGCCCCCCACTGCCGCTGCCCGCTGTGAAGGGAAACTAGACGCTATGCGTCTAGTTTCCGTTCGTGGAGAGGACCTTTTCTGTAATGATGTGCGGTGCGCGTTGATGTCATCGCGCACCGCACAGCAAAGCTCCTCTCCACGAAGGGAACTAGGCACCTAGTTTTACCACAAAAAAACCTGGGAAAACTTATTGACTCGAGTATAAGCCTAGGGTGGGAAATGCAGCTCTAGCCGTACACAGCCCTCAGTGCCAGATATGCCCCCACAGTGCCAGATATGCCCTCATGCTGCCAGATATGCCCCACAGTGCCAGATATGCCCTCATGCTGCCAAATATGCCCCACAATGCCAGATGTGCCCTCGTGCTGCCAGATATGCCCCACAATGCCAGATGTGCCAGATATGCCCTCATGCTGCCAGATATGCCCCACAATGCCAGATGTGCCAGATATGCCCCACAGTGCCAGATATGCCCTCATGCTTCCAGAGATGCCCCACAGTGCCAGATATTCCCTCATGCTGCCGGATATGCCCCACAGTGCCAGATATGCCCTCATGCTGCCAGATATGCCCCACAATGCCCGATGTGCCAGATATGCCCCACAGTGCCATATATGCCTTCATGCTTCCAGCAATGCCCCACAGTGCCAGATGTGCCAGATATGCCCTCATGCTGCCAGATATGCCCCACAGTGCCAGATGTGCCAGATATGCCCCACAGTGCCAGATGTGCCAGATATGCCCCACAGTGCCAGTTACATAGGTGTGCGCAGACACTGACAGGCGGGTGCCGCTCCGGACTCCCCCCCCCCCCCCCCTCCACGGCATTATAGTGTTCTCTCACCTCCCCTGTCCTGGATATAGACTGCTTACCTGTGCCGCCCGGGTGAGCAGTCTTTGGGCCGCCCAGGTAAGCAGTCTATATCCAGGACAGGGGAGGTGAGAGAACACTATAATGCCGTGGAGGGGAGGGAGAAGTCTGGAGCGGCACCCTCCTGTCAGTGTCTGCGCACGCCTATGGCCAGTTACTTACCCTCCGTCGCTCCCGCGCTGTCTTCTGAAGGAGAGCACAGCGCGCGGCTCTCCTGTGTCCCTCCTGCGTCTCCGGCAGCAGCGGCGTGTGTGTGTTAAAGGAAGTGCCGGTTCATGCACTTCCTTTAATACACACACGCCGCTGCCTCCGGAGACGCAGGAGGGACACAGGAGAGCCGCGCGCTGTGCCCTCCGTGTCCCTCCTAAATACTGATTCGAGTATAAGCCGCAGTGGCTTTTTCAGCACAAAAAAAAGTGCTGAAAAAGTCGGCTTATACTCGAGTATATACGGTATATTTTATATATATATATATATATATATATATATATATATATATATATATATATATATACTAATGCAAAAAAATGGAGAAGCACTCTTGTGAGAATTTTATAGGACAAGTTTTACTAATGTAATAAAGCTCACGTACATCAAGGTAAAATAAGTAGCATAAACAACCAGGTCACCAGCTCAGCGGAACCTCCGTGCCTACGGAAAACACAGTCTCCACTCAGGTAACTAGAGCATACAATGGATAACACACTGTCCCTGGCAGCGTTACCAGGAAACAAATACCGGGTCCAGCATATGATGTCACCAGTGCTGGTTACTGCTGGGGAGGCGGGACCCCCTTTTTTTTTTTTTTTTGTGGTCCTCACTTTCTGACAAATTACAGCCCTCAGCTGTCTGGTTTGGGGGTGGTTAATGTGATGGCAGGGTTTAACCCACACTGAATGTTTTCCCTGCTATGGCATTATCCCCCTGGCTGGTCGTGCCTGGTGCCGGTTATTGTTAAAGAAGGGGAACCCTACACTTATTATTTAAAAAAAAAAAAGTGTGGGGGAGGGTGAAGGGTTTAATTAATCAGTGCCTCCCCAGCCATGGACCTCACTGCACGCTAGATACAATTTACATACAACTTGAGTCCTGTTGGAGAAAGAGTGCTAGATATATAAAAGTACAGGTTGAGTATCCCTTATCCAAAATGCTTGGGACCAGAGGTATTTTGGATATCGGATTTTTCCGTATTTTGGAATAATTGCATACCATAATGAGATATCATGGTAATGGGACCTAAATCTAAGCACAGAATGCATTTATGTTACATATACACCTTATGCACACAGCCTGAAGGTAATTTAAGCTAATATTTTTTATAACTTTGTGCATTAAACAAAGTGTGTCTACATTCACACTATTCATTTATGTTTCATATACACCTTATACACACAGCCTGAAGGTCATTTAATACAATATTTTTTAATAACTTTGTGTATTAAACAAAGTTTATGTACATTGAGCCATCAGAAAACAAAGGTTTCACTATCTCACTCTCACTCAAAAAAGTCTGTATTTCGGAATATTCCGTATTTCGGAATATTTGGATATGGGATACTCAACCTGTATTATTAATTAATATTATTATTATCCTATATTCTAACTACATAATTCATTCTACTTACATACCACATAATTCATAACATTTACATCTACTGTTTACAGTACACTCTACTTAGATACTATTTACATACTCCATACTATGAACTTATTATGTACATAATTCATACTATTTACATACAGTACTGCCTAGAAGCTACTACTAACATACTATTACCACGACTCTATCTACATATAGTACTAGCATCCTACTACTACCACCAACATACCACTGCCTAGATAGAATTTACATACTTAATACTATGTACAATATAATGTGTACTATTTACATACTACCTACTTTATACAACCTAGTACCTACATCCTACTACTACCACCGAGATAATATTTACATACTTCATCCTACCTATAGTAGTATCTACTTTATACAGTCCTAGGATCTCATATTTTCTTAAGCTATATCATGTCTCTGCAAAATTATATATTTTTTTTGGATTAATGTTTGATTTGTTTTCGGATGATGATAAATATACCTATCCTCTTCCAATTTCTCACCATTGTATTGACCCACGATACTGAATGTCTTTCTGTCGTTTCATATTGGATGTCATCTCACCACCTCAATAAATAGCGTTTTAGAAAGATTAAGTTTAATTCTGCAATAGTATTACCTATCTGGTCTCTATCACGGTTGATAACAATAAACCCTGGTGCCGGAAAAATGCATTGCAGTTCTAAGTAAGAATATGATTTTTATTTATGCCTGATATTTTAACTTGTAATACAGTGTTTTTAAATTTAAAAATTTGTATTCTTTAATTTTTCTTATAACCATTGCGGTCGTCTAGTGAAAATGAATGTTATTTTAAATTTAATTTATCCATGAGTGAGTTAAGGGTTCAGTATGATTTACCGACGGACACAATACCGACAGTCATAACCCCGACAGCCATTAACCAACAGTCAAAATACCTACATGGTCAAACATTCATTACGCCAAAATGTTCAAAATGCCGACAGTCAGAATACGACATCTGCAATGTCGACATTTTCAAAATACCGACATGCATTTTTCTGTTTTTTGTTCGTGTCAATGTGGACATAGGTTGACATGGACACCGTGTAAGTGTACCACGTCCCCTCGCATGGCTTGCTGTGCTCGCCATGCTTGGGGCGCGGTGCCTCGCTGCGCATGGCACACTATTATATTTCCCCTCCAGGTCCACTGGGATGGTAAATTTTGAAGAAGTCTGTTTTGGGGCAAAAATTCCTTAAAAACGCATGTCGGCATTTCAAATGTTGGTATTATGACTGTCTGCATTTTGAACATGTCGGTATAATGAATGTCGGTATTTTGACTCTCGTTCAATGGCTGTCGGGATTATGACTGTCAGTATTGTGTCTGTCGGTAAATCAACTGCTACTCGTATTACAATGCTATTTAGTTAGTTAGTTAGTTAGTTAGTTAATAACATCACTTGATCAGTTTTTGTTGGCTCATCCCTTTATTTGCCAATTGCAGCCCAGAGTTCATGTTTGGGTAAGAGTATTTGACCATTGGGAAAGAATATAGAAGGTTTTTAGATAATTAAAATGCCATATTCATAGACACAAATTGGTGAATAACATATTCATAGAGATGAATAGACAATAAAAGGCTTCTCTTATAACTGAAAACAATTAAGACGAATTATCACACATATAGACAAAACATACATTCATATCTAAAATACAATAAAGTTACTATCTGCTGTTATTGCCGCACTTAGGGGCTGATTCCGACCTGATCGGTGCTGTGCGTTTTCGGACAGCAGCGATCAGGTCTGAACTGCGCCAGCGCATGGCAGACAGCCGATGGCTGTCATAGTCCTGCGATCGCCTCTGCCGGATTGACAGGCAGAGGCGGTCGCTGGGCCGGAGGGGGTGGGCCAGTGGCGTTTGGCCGCCATTTAGGGGGCATGGCCCAGGCAACGCAGGCATGCCCGGACCGTTGAGGGGGGGAGGCGGGCTGCGGTGGCTGTGTGACATCACGCGCAGCCGCTGCGACCCAGGCAGCAATGAGTAGCTCCCTGCCAGCGCGCAGGAGCTGCGCTGGCTGGGAGCTACTATTGAAGTACGAAAACATCACCGCTGTGCGATGCTTTGAACTTGTGCGACGGGGCAGGGACTGACATGCAGGGCCGACTAGCCCTGTGCTGGGCGTCCCCCCACATGTCAGTGTGACTGATTGTAGCTGTGCTAAATTTAGCACATCTACGATCAGGTCTGAATTAGCCCCATATAGTCAAAAATGCCCAGTATCTGATATATTGTGAGTTAATATAGTTGTCAGGCAGTTTTCAAATTGCCAGATTATTAGTGTCCAAAATGGTATGCAAATTCCATTAAATAGTGGTAAATCTCTCAGGATTATTTCCTTAGAGTCCACTTTGAGCGAAAGGGGTCTGATTCAGACCAGGCGAAGGGTACAAATCGGGCTGCCACTGCTGGCGTTTGAACACTGTGGAAACGGCCATTCAGCCCCGATTGAATTCCCCCTATAAAATATACTGTAGTTGATGCATTGCTTACAACATTATATTGAGAAAGCCAGATGAGCTGTATATAGCCTAATAGAGGATAGCTGACACAGCATTTATCCTGTGTTATTTGGTGAGTGCAGAAAATATTAAATTTTCTCACTTAAATTGTGTAGTCTCATACCTCAGGCACTGCAGATTGTTGAGTGCCATGGATTAAAGCCTGTCATTACTTATACATACTAAATGCAGATTACATACTATCAAGCATTGGCAAATAGCAAAACTGTAGCAGGGCATGCTGGGATGTGTAGTTCAACAACAGCTGGTGTGCCAAAGGTTCTCCATTACTGGCATAAGGTGTTATTGCCTGGTAATCACCAGAAAAACTACTAAGAGTACACACTGTTCTAAAGAGAGGCCTCCTCTTTCAAATGGGTATCCGGATGATCAATAGACAATGTATTGGTCAACAGGTGCAAAAGACTGACATGCCAATGGTTGACATGTTTGTGTTTTTCATGTTTTCTCAACATTTGCTTGATTTACAATCCACGTGGACAACTATTGGGAATAGTAACCTTGCCCGAAGTGTGGCGAGTAAAGTAAACTCACAAGGAGTGGCGGGCTGGCAACTTTCCGCCTGGGGCACAGCCTTTCTACTAGTGAATGCAATGTAAAAATGGGTGTGACAGGCAGAGGGGAAGCGCGTGCAGCGCAGCAGCCGAAGCAGGGAGGAATTCTACCTAGTTAATAGGGAGGCCGGGGTGCAGTAGCCATGCTGAGGACCAATGGGGCGCCAGGGCCCAACTAAAAGAACAGGGCACATTTTGTCAGTTTCAAATGGATGCAGTGTCCTGCTAAAACAGTCTAGTGGGAACGCTAATATCCTTCCGGTAAGATCATGTGCTGACCTGAGTCTGGTGTTGTAAACTGGGCATACACTATACAATTATCTGGCAGATAATCTGTGGTTGGAATGAAAACCTGGTAAAGGATGACAGCAACTGACAATCAACTATTTGCTACCAAACACTGGAAATTGGACAAAACCTGTTGTTTATACAAATTGGTTAAATCAGGGACAGGTTATGTCCATTTTCCAGAGTTTGGGAGCAAATGGTCGATTGTCAGTTGCTCTCATCCATTACCAGGTTTTCATTCCAACCACAGATTATCTGACAGATAATTGTATAGCATATGCCATGGCCAGTTTACAGTTGCAGGGGGAAGCTGTATGTCTGGGTGTCCCCCTCCATCTTGTGTGGATTGGATGTGGATTGGGCTGCTGGAGGCATGTCCTTGGAGCGCTGGTTTCCACCCTCTATTCTGTGTACTCTGTGATTCCCGCAGGCTTGGTTGAGCACCTTTGTGTGTCTGATCTGAAGGCAGGGCACATTGCTAAAAGTGCTAAGTGGGAACACTAACATAATATATATGTATATATACGTACACTTTACACTTATACGCCCCGAAACATCAGCTATTATTTGTGACATGCTGATCTAATATATTTATGCCATATAAAATCTCTGATTGCCGCTGATTTTTTTCGGAGTGTCTTATCTCCAGAGGGCCACTGGAGTGATAGAGTTATATTGGCAAAAATGATCAGACCCTGAGAGAGCGGATGGCGAACCATAAATCTTCCATTAAAGCTGCCCCCGCATCTGGCAAAAGTGATCAGCCGGTTGCGAGACACTTTTTAGTTGCAAAACATAATCTGTCAATGTTGCGATACATTATTATCGATCACGAACCAGCAAAGTTGAGAGGGGGTGACCGTTCTTTGAATTTGTTACGCAAAGAAGCTAATTGGATCCATGAATTAGGAACACTGGCTCCACGGTGTCTCAATCAGACACTTGGTTTACAATGTTTTTTATGAAATTGTGTCTTCTGCTTCGTTCATGTATGATATGATTACCGACATGTAGGCAAATAGGCTGTTTATATGTATTATCCTTACATTTATGTATTTTCTATTTGGTGTATATGTATGAGCATTTGTATTTTGTGTCCGTGCGTGGACACCATGAGCTCCGTATTTTAGTGCACGTTTGTTTGTAATGTTGGTATGGTAACGCAGAGCGGGATGTGGACGTCATCGGTAGACGCCCACACGCCAGCACACCTGTTGGGACCATACACGTGAGAGGTGAGGGTATATAAGGCATATTGTTTGTTATTGTATTTATCCTGATGACGAAGTAAATCTATGAAACGTCAATATCCAATCTGCCTGATTGTGAATTTATTTCCGAGTGCCGCCTATAGAATGTTATGTGGTGGACCTGCACAGGTACATAGGAGGGCACCGGCTAAGTATTGCTGATATTGGGAGTGCTGCTTCTTCATACTCTATGAATGGAATCTCCTGTTGGCAGGACCAGGGATTAACTGAAGCGTGAGCACCCATATATGAGACTATAGAAACCTTTACTTCTACATGTCCGTTTATATTTCTTTGTGGGTGATGGCGGAATTGAACACTGGGGTGTCCAATGAGGCCGTGGAGGCTGTTAACCTGGCCATACTTACACAAGGGACCATGCTTACTTTTTCCGAGGCTGAGGCGGACTATCTTTTTTGCACAAAATTTGCATGATGATATTGAGGGACAGCCGGTGGAGTTTTTGTACAAAGAATGGTTACGTCTTAAACAAAAAGAAATAGACTATCTGTACCATGGAATTACTCTCAGTGACTATTATAAGGAGAAACGTATTCCACGGCAATTAAGGATTAGAATCTCTTCTACCATAGGACAATTCAATGCCGCTTTTTGTAAACGCTGGATAGCGGTATTGACTAAATGTAGCTTCGACCTGCTACTACTGGTCATTGAAGAATCTGCAAGAGAGTTATCGGTGGTTAGAGCTACTTTTGAGTCCAAACACAATAATACTCTGTCAAGTGATACATCTGTGAATTGGTTGGATAAATTAAATACCCCGGTAGCTTTGTATAAAAGGGACTTGATACAATTTAAGAAGCAAAAGCTATCGAAGGTAAATAATGATTATGAAACCAATAGAATTTACCAGTGGGTCAGTAACAATAGGAACGAACGGACACGCCCATCTAGACAGAGAAATTACAGACAAATGTGGCAATCGGATTCCTCTGGTGATAAGGGTACTAGTGACTCTGATAATGTTGTAGACGTATGGAATGTGTCATCCAACTCCCCCTTAGGGGTACGGACACGTTATGGCCGAGGCGCAACAGGCGATGGACAAGAAGGGGTGGCAAAAGGAAGAGGACGTACGCACGGTCGAGGGAGAGTGGGCCGACCACCACTCCCCCAGAGACGATGATTATTAATTTATCTTTACACACCCTCAATGATGTAGAGATGAAGGTTTTGAGTAAAGGACTTACTTTTATTCCGACTGTTCAGTTTGATAATATGCAGTGGGAGATTGAGAAATTTAAATTACAAAAACAGCTTAAATTACATGAGCACTTTAAAGGGTCTGGTTTGCAATGTGATACACGTCGAGAAGGATATTCCTCGTCAGTTAGCTAAATTACAAAAACTTTCTTTTTCTGAGCCGATATCTAATAATGCTGCAATTAAAACTTTTGGTCGACTACTCGACCTTGAGGTGACACATAATATAACTCCTAATTTTGCCAAGAGTAAGAATGTAAATAATCTTACTAAACACGAGTTCCAGGCATTACAAGATTTGTCATGATATCCTGATATCATGATCCGCCCCACCGATAAAGGCGGGGCTATCGTGATTCAGGATATTGATGAATATAAAAATGAACTACTTTGACAATTGAGTGATCAAAATGTGTATCAATGTCTTGATGTTGACCCTACACCTAAATTTCACAAATTGTTACATGATAAATTAAAACATGCTACTGAGGCTGGTATTATTACTGTTGAATTGATGTCCGCACTTGTTACTGAACATCCGGTAGTACCGATTTTGTATTCCCTACCTAAGGTGCATAAGAGCATGACCTGTTCACCTGGACGTCCAATTAATGCTGCACGCAATGGCATGTTTCAGAAACTATCTACGTATTTGGATGCCTTATTGCAACCGTGTGTGGTGGGACATCCCAGACACCTTTTGGATATTACCATGTTCCTTAATAAACTGCGTGAGATTGGTACTTTACCCCCTGATTGTCTGCTATGCAGTGTTGACATTACGATCCTTTATACGGTAATCCCTAATGCAGCAGGATTAGCCGCAGTACGTAGTCTCATTACAGACAACCCTCTGTATAATGGACCAGATGTGATTTTTTTTTGTTGATTTATTGGAGATGATACTTACGTGTAATTTCTTTCCATTGGATGGAAACTTCTATCTCCAAACATCCAGCTGTGCGATGAGGTCCAATGTGGCCACATCATACGCATATGCCTACATGTTTGTGACTGAGTATGAGATTTTTTTTTCGAGATCGTGTATTTATGGATCATACTTTCCTGTACACTAGATATATTGACGACCTGATTTTGGTTTGGTCAGGGTCCAGGGATAGTTTTAACAGATTCCTTGATGAACATAATAGGACTGAACATCCTGTAAAATTTACGTACGCTCTTAGCGATGTAAGGTTTAATTATCTCGATGTACAGGTCAGTATTGTTGGCAACCGTATTATGACTGATCTTTTTTATAAAACCTAGTGATAGGAATACGGTGCTGCATGCACAAAGCTTCCATCCTAAGAACCTTAAATACAGCTTACCCTATTCACAATTCTTAAGGGCAGTAAGAATCTGTAGTTGCAGAGAGGCTGCTGAGGTCCACATTAATAGAATGCTACAACAGTTCCTGGATAGAGGATAGGACAGGGTGATGCTTGAGAAGGCAAAACAAAGAGCATTATATAATGAAAGAGAACAACTGTTGATGCCTACGGTGAAACCACAGGTTAATAAACGCATACCCTGGGTTAATCATTATAATGGGGCATTGTAAGAACTGCTAAAAAAATTGTGGCCCATTTTGTCTATGGATTGTGATTTGAAATTGGGTGGAACCAAAGATCTGCCTTGCTATACCCGGGCTAAAAATATCAGGGACAGGGTGGTAAGGACAGACAGCACGGGCTTGCAGGCACTGCATAGTGAACATGATGATTTTTTTTTGGCCAGACGCAACGGCTGCTATAAGTGCATTAATTGTAGTACATGTAGGGGCATGATGACGGGGAGATTCTTTAGCCATCCGCTGAGTGGGAAGCAATATGAAATTCGCCACAGGGTCACGTGCACCACGAAATATATCATTTATATGATCACTTGCCCATGTGGATTGAGTTATATTGGCAAAAGTGATCAAACCCTGAGAAAGCAGATGTCAAACCATAAATCTTCCATTCAAGCTGCCCTCGCATCTGGCAAAAGTGATCAGCCGGTTGCGAGTCACTTTTTAGTTGCAAAACATAATCTGTCAATGTTGAGAAACATTATTATCAATCACGAACCAGCAAAGTCAAGAGGAGGTGACCGTTCTTTGAATTTATTACGCAAATAAGCTAAATGGATCCATTAATTAGGAAAACTGGCTCCGCGGGGTCTCAATCAGACACTTGGTTTACAATGTTTTTTTATGAAATATTGGGGGTAATTCCAAGTTGATCGCAGCAGGAATTTTGTTAGCAGTTGGGCAAAACCATTTGCACTGCAGGGGAGGCAGATTTAACATGTGCAGAAAGAGTTAGATTTGGGTGTGGTGTGTTCAATCTGCAGTGTAAAAATAAAGCAGCCAGTATTTACTCTGCACAGAAACAATACCCACACAAATCTAACTCTTTCTGCACATGTTATATCTGCCTCCCCTGCAGTGCACATGGTTTTGCCCAACTGCTAACAAAATTCCTGCTGCGATCAACTTGGAATTACCCCTATTGTGTCTTCTGCTTCGTTCATATATGATATGGTTACAGACATGTAGACAAATAGGCTAACTGTTTATTTGTATTATACTTACATTTATGCATTTTCTATTTGGTGTATATGTACGAGCATTTGTAGTTTGTGTCCATGCGTGGACACCACGAGCCTCCGTATTTTAGTGCACGTTTGTTTGTAATGTTGGTATGGTAACGCAGAGCGGGATGTGGACGTCATCGGTAGATGCCGACATGCCAGCACACCTGTTGGGACCATACACGTGAGAGGTGAGGGTATATAAGGCATATTGTTTGTTATTGTATTTATCCTGATGACGAAGTAAACCTTCGAATCGTCGACATTCAATCTGCCTGATTGTGAATTTATTTCCAAGTGCCACCTGTAGAGTGTTATATATATATACATACACACGCACACACTGCATGTATATATAGATATGGAAAAGTCTGCACACTAAGGTTGGGGGCTATGTGCACAGCATCTGCTGCTAGTTTTAGGGGATGTCCCCCTGTTATGATGACACTCAGTTCCATAGGTTTATAGGTGGTGCCCTATGACACTCATGCAATTACCCACTGCCCAGCAGTCTTAGTTTCCTGCAGCCAAAGACTTCGCCTATAGCAGCCACTTTTCCAGGGTGAATTAGGTCCTCCACGTACTCAGATACCCCCAGGTTTTATGTATATATAAAGTGACCATCGGATGCTGGGCAGGGGTAAATGCAGTATGGTGAGACATCACCTGACACAAAATTACTACTGTGCTAAGACAGACTGAGGAATATATGAGAAAATAGGATTTTGGTACTTACCAGGTAAATCCTTTTCTTTGAATCCATAGGGGGCACTGGAGTACTCTTGGGATATGGACAGCTTCCATAGGAACAAAGCACTGAATAGTTCAATTTAGAACTCTCCCCCTTCATATCTCAGAGTACCTCAGTGTTTTTTACTGAGCCGAACAGGAGCTATAGAGAGGTTGACAATGGAGAATTACATATAACATAACGGACAACAATAAAGTTGACACATAACATGACTGACAACTAAACAGTTGGCACTATAACCGCTAGAACTTGAAACTTTGAACCAGTCGGTGAGAATGTGTTACCATATGATCCTCTGAATTTACCACAAACCAGGTAAAACTGCTCTGGGTGGGCGTCCAGTGCCCCCTATGGATTCAAAGAAAAGGATTTACCTGGTAAGTGCCAAAATCCTATTTTCTTTTTCATCCACTAGGGGTCACTGGAGTACTCTTGTGACGTACCAAAGTTTCCCCCGTGGGCACCTGTAACACTAGGCGGCCAAAGCTAAATGTTGATGCCGCAAACGTATCAAACTTATAAAAGCGCACAAACGTGTGCACTGATGACCATGTAGCCGCACGGCAAAGCTGCGTCGTAGAAGCCCCACGACCAGCTGCCCACGAAGTTCCCACAGAACGTGTGGAATGAGCTGTTACTGATGTAGGCGGCTGTAACCTAGCATGAGGGTAAGCCTGACGTATGGTCAGTTTAATCCATCTGGATAAAGTCTGCTTAGAAGCTGGCCAACCCATCTTGGCAGCATCATAGAGAACAAACAAAGTATCCGTCTTCCGAACTGTAGACGTTCAGGATACATAAACGCGTAATGTGCATACCACATCCAAGGTTCCAGAATTTCCTGTCAACACAGGAACTACTATTGGTTGATTGATGTGAAATGATGACACTACCTTTGGTAAGAAAGTGGAATTCGTCCGTAGTTCCGCTCTGTCATCATGAAACACCAAATACGGTGGCTTGCATGACAAGGCACCCAAATCTGAAACACGCCTTGCCGAAGCTAAGGCTAGTAGAAAAATTGTTTTCCAAGTGAGAAACTTAATATCCACTTGTTTTAAGGGTTCAAAATATGAAGACTGTAAGAAATCTAAAACCAGATTCAAGTCCCATGGCGCTGTAGGTGGAATGAATGGAGGCTGTACTCTGAGGACTCCTTGCAGAAAAGTGTGTACCGACGGCAATAGAGCCAATTGTCTTTGAAAGTAAATTGACAACGCAGATATCTGCACCTTTAGTGTAGATAAACGCAGTCCTCCATCTAACCCTGTCTGTAGAAATAACAAAACACGGGATAACTTGAAAGATGAAGTCGGAAACTTCCGATCTTCACACCAAGCTATATAGACACGCCAAATTCTGTAATAATGAGCTGCCGTAACCGTCTTCCTAGCTCGTAACATGGTTGGTATAACCGAATCTGGGTTGCCCTCTCTTCTTAAGAGGGCGGTCTCAACAGCCACCCCGTGAAACGCAGCCGCGCTAAATCAGGGTAAAGGAACGGACCTTGTTGTAACAGGTCCGTACGTAGTGGGAGCGGCCAAGGATCGTCTGCGAGTAGTCCGCGGAGATCCGATAACCAAGTTATCCGAGGCCAATGAGGCGCCACTAGTATTACTGTGACGGACTCTCTTTTGATCCATTTTAGCAACAGAGGGAGCAGCGGAAACGGTGGAAACAGATACACGAGGCTGTACGGCCATGCGATGGTGAGAGCATCCACCGCCACTGCCTTTGGATCTCGCGTTCTGGACACATACTGGGGCGTTTGGTGATTGTGGTGAGATGCCATCAGGTCCACTTGAGGGTAACTCCACCTCTGGACCAACATGTGAAACACTTCTGGATTTAATGCCCATTCTCCTGGATGAAAATCCCGACGGCTGAGATAATCCGCCTCCCAGTTGTCCACTCCCGGAATGAACACTGCCGACAATATCACTTGATGATGCTCGGCCCAATTGAGGATTCGAGCTACTTCACGCATTGCCATGCGGCTTCTCGTTCCTCCTTGTTTGTTGATGTATGCGACCGCAGTCGCATTGTCCGACTGCACCTGAACAGTCTGAGACCGAAGCATGTGCACTGCTTGTCGTAGCGCATAGTAAATTGCGCGGAGTTCCAGGACATTTATAGACAGCAATCTTTCGTGATCCGCCCAGAGACCCTGGAGCTGACAATTTTGAACTACAGCTCCCCAACCTCTGAGACTCGCGTCCGTCGTTAGAATTATCCAATTCCAGGCGCCAAACCGTTTCTCTGCGGTTAGATTGTGTACTTTGAGCCACCAGAGTAGAGACACTCTGGCCCGTGGCGACAACCTCACCCTGTGGTGAATCTGCAGATGCGAGCCCGACCACTGTGCGAGCACATCCAGTTGAAAAGGACGTGAGTGAAATCTCCCTGAACTGAAGCGCTTCGAAAGCCGCCACCATTGTGCCTAAGAGGCGAATGCACAAATGTACCAAGACTGTGCGTGGCTTGAGCACTAAATATACCAGATGACGAATGACCTGTACTTTCTGTTCTGGTAGGTAAATTCTTTGATTTACCATATCTAGAATCATACCTAGGAATTGAAGTCGTTGAGACGGAATCAGATGTGATTTCTTGAAGTTGACAATCCAACCGTGCTGAACCAGTACATTGTACGTTAGCAACGCATGTTGGAGGAGCATCTGGTGAGACGGAGCCTTGATGAGCAAATCGTCCAAGTTCGGAACTATTATCACTCCCAGGGATCGGAGATGAGCTATCATCACAGACATCACCTTGGTGAATACCCGAGGCGTTGACGAGAGGCCAAACGGTAGAGCCTGAAACTGATAATGGTTCTGCCGTATTGCAAACCGCAAGAACCTCTGATGAGGTGGCCAAATCGGAATGTCTAAGTATGCATCCTTGAGATCCAGTGCAATCATGAATTCCTGTGGCTCTAAACCTGCAATTACTGACTGCAGAGATTCCATCTTGAATCTGTAGTAAGTGACGTACTGATTGAGACCCTTTAAGTTCAATATTGGCCTGACCGAGCCATCCGGCTTTGGTACCACAAACAGACTGGAATAATAACCCTGACCTTGTTGGTGTACAGGGACCGGCATCAAAACTGCTGCATCCAGCAGAGACTGAATGGCAATTTGCAGAACCGCCCTCTTGTCGTCCGACACAGGCAGTCCTGTCTTGAAAAACCGCAGTGGCGGGAGACATTCGAACTCTATTTTGTAACCTTTTAACACTAAATTGCGATCCACCCATCTGTGGACGTCTGGAGCCACGCCAACTGGAACATCTGAAGGCGTGCTCCCACAATTGGAGATCCGAGATGGGCAGGGAGCCTGTCATGCCACTGGCTTGTCAGTGACCTTAGCGTCCTGACGACTGGTGTTGGTTTGTTGGAAACCACGTCCTCGACCTCGTCTACCAGGCGTGGCTGTTCTTCTGCCACGCCCGCGAAAGGACTGAGGTCTAAAGGATTTGAACGCAGGTCCAGAGTATCTCCGTATAGGTACTGTTGGAGGCAATGGTAAGAAAACAGACTTTCCTCCCGTGGCCTCAGAAATCCATTTGTCCAATTCAGGACCAAACAACTTCTCGCCACAGTAAGGTAACGCCTCTATACCTTTTTTGACCTCCGCCTCCGCTTGCCAAGACCGCAGCCAGAGTGCTCGTCGTGCTGTAACTAGCGAGTATGAAAGGCGAGAAGTGAGCTGACAGACGTCAGTAGAAGCTGTAAATAGATAATCAGCAGCTTCCCAGATTTGATCAGCGAGAAGTATAAGGTGATCGTCGCTTAGGGCAGACTTGAGTTCTGTTATCCATACCATTAACGCCTTAGTTACCCCAATGCCAACCAACCCAGGTCTAAGCAACACTCCTGCTGCTGTATAGATGGACTTTAGCATAGCTTCTATTTTACGGTCCGAAGAGTCTTTAAGCGTAGTAGCAGTTGGTACTGGTATGGTTAATTTCTTTGTAAGTTTAGTCCAAGACGAAGACTTGGACTTTTGGCAAGGCTGAGACCCCTCCGGTAGTTCTAGCGGTCTCATCATAGACTCAGATCTTGCCGCTTCCTGCTCTTGTCGAGCGGCGGCCAATTCTGATTGCAATCCAGCCATAACCTGTGTAAGCATAGCCCATGGAGGGTCCGGGGATGAAACCGGCTTTGTAACCGGATTCAAACTTGTATTCGTAGCTGAATCCACACATTCTTACAGACATGGCAGTGAAACGGCTTTTTTGTTTTTGCTGGTGCCTTACTCATTATGCAGACAGACAACACAAAATACAAAGACAGACAACTTGCACGACTCAGTAAAATTGTACTAAGGTGTCTCTCTCTCTCTCTCTCTATATATATATATATATATATATATATATATCTATATATCTATCTATCTATATATATATATATATATATATATATAGCCAAGTTAAGTGCACGCCAGTCTATATGAAATTTGATCCCAAATTCCCACTAACACCCCTGCGCCTTCTGTGGAGTAGAGATGTAGTACAGGAACGTCTGGAATCACAACAGGAAGAAACAGGAAGCATGGTTAAAATGGCCCCTCCATGCTTACAGTATAAAACAAAGTGCAGATTATAAACCTCCCAAACAGATATAATCAGTGAATATCCTGTTAAAAAAGGCTTAATAGCCTCTCTATCTAATAACCCATGCAGCGTTCTGCTGCTGCTATGGGCACACTCTCCCCCCTTGTGTGTGTGCTCCCCCCCCCCCCCCCCCGTACTCAGTGTACCGCTATCTATCACACGGAGCTGGGGATTACCTGCGGGCAGGGAGCCGAGGTAGCAGGAGCCGGGGAGCACCCTACATAGAGTCGTGGAGCGGCGGCTATGCATGGTGAATGTGGCCGGCACGGCTCTGTGAGCGGCAGGAGGCAGCACAGCGGCGGTGACCAGGTAGCGGCGGCGGGCCATCACATAGCGGCGGTTCCTGGAAGCGGCGACGGGCGGCTACAAACAGTGTCCCCACACAGCGGGGCGGCAGCGTGAGCTGACAGCCCCATCCCCAACATACCTGGATGCCTTGTAGTGAGGACTATGACGGGGCTTCTTCTGCAAGCTCCGTCCAGCTTCTCCTGCAGGTAGTCCTGCACGTGGCTGTGAGGGAGCTCTTTTTAGAGAGGCCCGACACGCCAGTAGCTGCTTGTAAGCAGCTTCCACTATCCCAGACCCACGCCTATTGGAAGGGGGGAAGGGATGTGGAAAATTTAAAAATAAAAAATAAAAAATAAACAGTAGTGTGGATAACTCCACACAAGCCTTGTTGCTACTATGAGCACAGAAAAAACACTGAGGTACTCTGGGATATGGAGGGGAGGAGAGTTCTAAATTTAACTATTCAGTGCCTTGTTCCTATGGAAGCCGTCCATATCCCAAGAGTACTCCAGTGACCCCTAGTGGATGAAAAAGAAATGCATGTATGTGCAACAATGCACAGGTTGGAATAATAAGATTTTAAACCTACCGGTAAATCTTTTTATCCTAGTCCGTAGAGGATGCTGGGGATTCCGTAAGGACCATGAGGTATAGACGGGCTCTGCAGGAGACATGGGCACTCTAAAGACTTTAGATGGGTGTGCACTGGCTACTCCCTCTATGCCCCTCCTCCAGACCTCAGTAAGAAAACTGTGCCCAGAGGAGACTGACAGTACGAGGAAAGGATTTTCTTTTTCATCCACTAGGGGTCACTGGAGTACTCTTGGGATATGGACGGCTTCCGAAAGGAACAGGGCACTGAATATTCAAATTCAGTAACACTCCTCCCCTCCCAGAGCCGGATTAAGGGGGGGTCCCGGGGATACGTACCCCCGGGCCCCCCTTCCCAAAAGGGCCCCCTGCCACACCACCAGCGGCGGAGCTTGCACCAGGGCAGCCAGTGCAATTCACAGAGGCCCAGCGCTATGAAGGGGCCCACAGCCGGCAGCAATGTAATGAGTCAGCCTGACTCATTACACGCTGCCTGCACACAGGACACGGCGTTAGTGAGTGAGAAGGGTGATCTCATCACCCTTCAACTCGGCACCGCGCTGCTGCAGCAGCTATCAGTTTCCTGCTGGCTCTGTTACTGTGTGTTGTCCACACTGCATGCTGGGAGGAGGGAGAGTCACTGACAGGGCAGCAGTGTGTGCACAGGAGACGTCAGCACTCACCCCCTGCAGTGAAGAGCATTGCCGGAACCAGGGAGCCAGAGCCAGGATGTGCAGCAAAGTAAGTTGTGGATAAAGAAAACACATGTACTGTAAATACAAGGGTGTGTTTGTTTTGCTGGCTGTGTGTGCATGTTTAGCTGTTTGTGTGTTTGTTTTGCTATGGGTGTGTGTGTGTATGTGTATATCTGTTTTCCTATGGGTGTGTGTATGTGTTTTGCTATTGGTGTTTAGTGTGTGTATGTGTTTTCCTATGGGTGTGTGTTTGTGTATATATGTGTTTTGCTATGTGTGTTTAGCTGTAGGTGTGGGTGTTTTTTCTCTATGGGTGTGTGTGTATATATGTATTCTAATGTGTGTGTTTTACTATGTGTGTGTATACAGTACATATATCAATATCTACATATATAGCCATGCTCATGAATAGTGTGACCATGTCTGAGGCATAGGGGGATATTCAATTAGTGCCGAGTTTTCCGACAGTCGGAAAATCGGCACTAATTCGACCGTTTAGTAGCCAATAGCGGGAGTTTTCGACAGTGTTTTGCACCGTTTTCTCCATGCCTTTTTTGGGGGGGTCAAACAGACCAAAAAACTGAAACGCACGTACGGCTCAGCTGTCCAATAACGAATGAGTGAAGTAGGCTGCCCCAATGGCTGAGTGGCAGGCTGCTTCATTCATACATGATTGGAGAGCTGATCCGTCGCTCTGCTGTCTATACGGTTGGCGGGGACGGGAGCGCAATTCGTTCACTGGATGGTATGTGAGTGACATCCCCCCCCCCCCGGTCCTCCTCCTCCTCCTCTCTTAAATAGGGGCCCCACTGTTTTAAGTACCCCGGGCCCCCCAGCGACTTAATCTGGCTCTGTCCCCTCCATACTCCCCGAGTACCCCAGTGTTTTTTCTGTGCTCGTCGGAGCAACAGGGCTGGTGTGGGGGTCTCCCACACTTAGTGAATATTTTATTTTTATTTTTACACTTAAGACACATCCCTTCCCAGTTTCTTCTTAAAACATGGGTCAGGGATAGTGCCGCTGCAGAGCTGGACAGAGCTTACAGCAAGAATGCAGCGCATGGCGTGTCAGTCCTCACAAAGAGCACCCTCACAGCCACACGCAGTTCACTACTGCTGCAAGAGCTGGACGCAGCCATGAACAAGAGCTGGACGGAGCTTACAGCAAGAAGCCCCGTCGCAGCCATGAACTGAACAGCTGGACGGAGCTTACACATAGAAGCCCCGTCGCAGCCCTCCCTACAAGGAGACAAGGTATGCTGGGGGGGACGGGGCGGTCAGCGCGCGCTGCCGCCCCGCTGTGTGGGGTCCGTTTTCATTACCGCCGCCCGCACCCGCCGCTAATACCAGCGCCCGCCCCAGCCGCTCCGTCCGCGCTGTACGGACTTCAAAGCCAGGAACCGCCGCAGCACAGCGCTCTCACTAGCGCCGCCGAAAGCCGCTACACGCCGCTCCAGCCAGCCGAATACTCGGCCGCTCTCCTCACAAGCGTCCCTCCCTGCAAGGTCAGCTTCCCGGCACCCGCTCCCCGCTGAGACACATGGAGCACAGCGGGAGGGCGGGGGGGGGGGGACAAGCCACAAGCAGCGCTGCTGCAAGGAGAAGATAAACTTATAATATGCTGCATGACAGGCTGCCACATTCATATTCACATAGGTTATATTAATAACCTGACCTGTGATTATCGCTGTATAATAGACTATTGAGCCTATATTAACAGGCATGTATTGTAACCTGATCTGGGATTATCAGTGTCAGCATGGCATGGGGCCCATTTTAACCATGCTTCCTGTTTCTTCCTGTTTCTAATTCCAGAACATTCTTGTCCTACATCTCTACTCCACCGGAGGCGCAGGGGTGTTAGTGGGAATTTTTGCTTCAGGTTTTATATAGGCTGGCCATGGGAATGCACTTCGGCCATATATATATGTATATTACACACCTTAAGTAAAACTTTTACTGAGTCGTGCAAGTGTCTGTCTTTGTTTATTGTGTTGTCTGTCTGCATAATGAGTACGGCACCAGCAAAGACGTTTTACTGCAATAAAAGAAGTTTTACTGCAATGTCTGTACATGAATCTACCACATGTTCCTTATGTTTTGTAGGTTTCCACTCCGGAACCCGGTTTCGTTCCTATGTTACGCAAATGTAATGGCTAGGTTGCAATTACAATTGCCCACCGTTCGACACGAGCGGCAAGATCTGAGTCTCGAAGGAGACCGCCAAATCTAACGAAGGAGTCTCAGCCGTTGCAAAAGTCCAACTTCACTTTGGGTAACAGGGTATTAATTTAATTGGTCTTATAATTTAACCGTTTCTGCTATGTTGCAGTCTGACAATTCTATGCCAAACCTCACGGCGCTAAATAAGGGTGAGGAGGGCACATTAGACCAGCAGTCAGATTGGGCTGTCAAAAACCGCACTGACATTGATAATGACCAGTGTGTCAGTCTCTGAAGTTTACAGAGACTAAGGAGCCTATAACATATAATCAGTCGTATTTACTAAACGACAGATCTCCAATGGGCTTCTTATTTAGGATATCTTACTAAGATGTTAGTAGAAATAAGCAAATAACCCGTTCTATACCTTACAGATTTAAGTCTATTTACCCATTTCCACACAGTGACATCTACATTGGAGAATCCGCCATTGGTGAATTCGTCTGTGTCAAACCTTATAAAGACCCAACATACATTTGGGTCACTAAGGCGCTCTAAGTATGGAAACAATGACGATCACGTTATACTTATCGTTAATCAAATCTGAGAAGCTGCTGAGTATCTATGTACAGCTTCTGCTGCCGGCTTTTAGCTCGCTTCTCGCCTTTCATCGTCGCTAGTTACAGCACGACAAGGACTCTGGCTGCGTTCTTGGCAAGCAGAGTCAGAGGTCAAAAGAATAGGGTGGCCAGAAGTTGTTTGGTCCTAATTTTGACAAATGCATTTCTCAGGCCAAGGCGGTGGGGGGGAAAGTCTAGTTTCCTGCCATTCCCTCCTCCGGTACCAAGACGGAAATGCTCTGGTCCGGCGTTTAAATCCTTTAGACTTCAGTCTTTTCAAGGCTGTGGTACAGAAACAGTCACGCCTTGTAACGCCAGGGCGCTAAAGTCAGCAACAAGCCAGTGGCTTGACGGGCTCCCAGGCCATCTCGAATTTCCAATTGTGGGAGCGCGCCTTTAGACGTTACATTTGCCGGGATTCCAGACATCCACTGATGGATGTATCTGCAATTTAGTGTTAAAAGAAAGCTGTCTCCCGCCACTGCGCTTTTTCAAGACAGGACTGCCTCTGTCGGACGACAAGAAGGCGTTTGGCAGATTGCCATTCAGTCTCTGCTGGATTCAGCAGTTTTTAATTCCAGGCCTGGTGGTACACCAACAAGGTCAGGGTTATTATTCCCGTCTGTTTGTGGTACCGAAGCCGGAGGGCTCCGTCACAGTCTCAATCAGTAAGTCACTTACAACAGATTGAAGATGCAATTTCTGCGGTCAGTATTTGCAGATTTGGAGCCACAAGATTGCACTTGATTTCCAGGATGCGTACTTACACATTCCGATTTGGTCACCTCATCAGAGGTTCTTGCGTTTTGCAATACGCCACAACTACCGTTTGGCCTCTCGTCAGCGCCACGGATATTTACCAAAGTGATGTTTGTGATGATAGCTCATCTCAGATCACTGGCAGTGACAATCGTTCCGTACTTAGACGATCTGCTCATAAGAGCTCCGTCTCAACAGATGCTCCTCGAACGTGCGCTGCTAACGTACACCACGGTTGCAGTGTCAACTTCAAGAAATCGCATCTAATTCCGTCTCAACGACTTCAATTCCTAGGTATGATTCGAAATACGGTAAATCAAAGAATTTACCTACTACACCAGAAAGTACAGATTATTCGCCATCTGGTACAATTAGTGCTCAAGCCACGCACACTCTCGGTACATTTGTGTATTCGCCTATTAGGAACAATGGTGGTGGCTTTCGAAGCGCTTCAGTTCGGAGGTTTTCACTCGCGTCCATTTCAACAGCATGTGCTCGCACAGTGGTCGCCCTCGCATCTGCAGATTCCCCACAGGGTGCGGTTGTCGCCAAGGGCGAGGGTGTCTCTACTCTGGGTGAGAGTCTCAGAAGTTGGGGAGCTGTAGTTTAAAATGGTCAGCGACAGGGTCTCTAGGCGGATCACGACAGATTGCTGTCTATTAATGTCCTGGAACTCCGCGCAATTTACAATGCACTACATGCCTTGCTCTCAGACTGTCCAAGTGCAGTCAGACAACAGGGAGGAACGAGCAGCCGCATGGCAATGCGGGAAGTAGCTCGAATCCTCAATTGGCCAGAATACCACCAGGTGATATTGTCGGCAGGGTTCATTCCGGGAGTGGACAACTGGAAGGCGGATTATCTCAGCCGTCGGGATTTTCATCCAGGAGACTGGGCATTAAATCCAGAGGTGTTTCACATGTTGGTCCACAGGTGGGGTTACCCTCAGGTGGATCTGATGGCATCTCGCCACAATTACAAACACCCCAGTATGTGTCAAGAACGAGAGATCCAAGGGCAGTGGCGGTGGATGCTCTCACAATCGCGTGGCCGTACAGCCTCGTGCATCTGTTTCCACCGTTTCCGCTGCTCTCTCAGTTGCTAAAACGGATCAAAAGAGAGTCCGTCACAGTCATACTAGTGGTGCCTCATTGGTCTCGGAGAGCTTGGTTCTCGGATCTCCGCGGACTACTCGCAGACGATCCTTGGCCGCTCCTACTACGTCCAGCCCTGTTACAACAGGGTCCGTTCTTTTACCTCGATTTAGCGCAGCTGCGTTTGACGGGGTGGCTGTTGAGACCGCCCTCTTACGAAGAGAGGGCATTACAGTATTGGTTCAACCATGTTACGAGCTAGGAAGCCGGTTACGGCAGCTCATTATTACAGAATTTGGCGTGCCTATATAGGTTGGTGTGAAGCTCGGAAGTTCCGACATCTTTCAAGTTATCCCGTCTTTTGTTATTTCTACAGATGGGGTTAGATGGAGGACTGCGTTTATCTACACTAAAGGTGCAGGTATCTGCGTTGTCAATTTATTTTCAAACACCATGGGCTCTATTGCCGTCGGTACACACTTTTCTACAAGGTGTCCTCAGAGTACAGCCTCCATTCATTCCACCTACAGCGCCATGGGACTTGAATCTGGTTTTAGATTTCTTACAGTCTTCATATTTTGAACCCTTACAGCAAGTGGATATAAAGTTTCTCACTTGGGAAACAATTTTTCTTCTAGCTTTAGCTTCGGCAAGGCGTGTTTCAGATTTGGGTTCCTTGTCATGCAAGCCACCGTATTTGGTGTTTCATAATGACAGAGCGGAACTTCGAACGAATCCCGTTTTCTTACCAAAGGTAGTGTCATCTTTTCACATCAAATCAACCAATAGTAGTTCCTGTGTTAACAGCACATTCTGGAACTCTGGATGTGGTACGCGCATTACGCGTTTATGTATTCCGAACGTCTACAGTTCGTAAGACGGATACGTTGTTTGTTTTCTATGATGCTGCCAACATGGGTTGGCCAGTTTCTAAGCAGACCTTATTCAGATGGATTAAACTGACCATACGTCAGGCTTACCTTAATGCTAGGTTACAGCCGCATACATCAGTAACAGCTCATTCCACACGTTCTGTGGAAACTTCATGGGCAGCTGGTCGTGGACTTCTACGACGCAGCTTTGCCGTGCGGCTACATGGTCTTCAGTGCACACGTTTGTGCGCTTTCACAAGTTTGATACGTTTTGCGGCATCAGCATCTAGCTTTGGCCGCCTAGTGTTACAGGTGTCAAACAGCTCTCACGCCCACGGGGGAAGCTTTGGTACGTCCCAAGAGTACTCCAGTGACCCCTAGTGGATGAAAAAGAAAATAGGATTTTGGTACTTACCAGGTAAATCCTTTTCTTTGAATCCATAGGGGGCACTGGACGCCCACCCAGAGCAGTTTTACCTGGTTTGAAGTAAGCTCAGGGGATCTTATGGTAACACATTTTCACCGACTGGTTCAAATTTTCTAGTTCTATCGGTTATGGTGTCAACTGTTTCGTTGTCAGTTACGTTATGTGTCAACTTTATGGTTGTCCGTTATGTTATAGGTAATTCTCCATTGTCAACCTCTCTATCGCTCCTGTTCGGCTCAGTAAAAAACACTGAGGTACTCGGGGAGTATGGAGGGGAGGAGTGTTACTGAATTTGAATATTCAGTGCCCTGTTCCTTTCGGAAGCCGTCCATATCCCAAGAGTACTCCAGTGCCCCCTATGGATTCAAAGAAAAGGATTTACCTGGTAAGTACCAAAATCCTGTTTTTGTTAATCTAAGGGCAAGATACATACCAGCCCACACCATCCACACCGTACAACTTGGAACATACGAACCAGATAACAGTATAAAACAAAAAACAGCATCAGCCAGAGACTGATCAAAAAACTGTAACATAACCCTTATGTAAGCAATAACTATATACAAGTCTTGCAGAATTCAGTCCGCACTGGGACGGGCGCCCAGCATCCTCTACGGACTAGTAGAAAAAGATTTACCGGTAGGTTTAAAATCTTATTTTCTCTTACGTCCTAGAGGATGCTGGGGACTCCGTAAGGACCATGGGGATTATACCAAAGCTTAGGCAGAAATTGAGGACGAGTTCTCAACTCTGCTCGATCCACATGGAAAATCAGATAGGGGATCTTGTGAGACAAAGCCACCAATTCGGACACCCGCCTTGCAGATGCCAAGGACAGCAACATGACCACTTTCCAAGTGAACATTTTTAATTCAACCGTTTGAAGAGGTTCAAACAAGTGTGATTTTAGGAACTGTAACACCACGTTAAGGTCCCATGGTGCCACTGGGGGCACAAAAGGAGGCTGGATGTGCAGTACACCCTTCACAAAAGTCTGGACTTCCAGGAGAGAAGCCAATTCCTTCTGAAAGAATATTGATAGGCTCCGTTAAGGTACAGATTTTGGCCCTAACTTTAGGCCCACATCCACTCCTGTTTGTAGAAAGTGGAGAAAATGGCCCAGGTGGAAATCTTCCGTAGGAGCATTCTTGGCTTCACACCAAGATACATACTTCTTCCAGATACGGTATTAGTGTTTCGCCGTCACCTCCTTCCTAGCCTTCATTAGGGTAGGGATGACTTCCTCCAGAATACCTTTCCCAGCTAGGATTCGGTGTTCAACCGCCATGCCGTCAAACGTAACCACGGTAAGTCTTGGAACACGCAGGGCCCCTGCTGCAACAGGTCCTCCCTGAGAGGAAGAGGCCACGGATCTTCTGTGAGCATGTCCTGAAGATCTGAATACCAGGCCCTTCGAGGCCAATCTGGAACAATGTCTGCACTCTTTTTCATCTTATGATTCTCAATATTTTTGAGATGAGAGGAAGAGGAGGGAACACATAGACCGACTAGAACACCCATGGTGTCACCATGGCATCTACCGCTACTGCCTGAGGGTCCCTTGACCTGGCACAATATCTCCGAAGCTTCTTGTTGAGGCGTGATGCCATCATGTCTATTTTAGGAAGTCCCCAACGACTTGTTATCTCTGCAAAAACTTCTTGATGAAGTCCCCACTCTCCTGGATGGAGATCGTGTCTGCTGAGGAAGTCTGCTTCCCAGTTGTCCACTCCCGGAATTAAGACTGCTGACAGAGCGCTTACGTGATTTTCCGCCCAGCGAAGAATCCTGGTTGCTTCCGCCATTGCCACTCTTCTCCTTGTCCCGCCTTGGCGGTTTACATGAGCCACGGCTGTGATGTTGTCTGATTGAATCAGCACCAGTAGGCTACGAAGAAGATTCACCGCTTGTCGTAGGCCGTTGTATATGGCCCTCAATTCCAGTACGTTGATGTGTAGACAAGTCTCCTAGCTTGACCATAGTCCCTGAAAATTTCTTCCTTGTGCGACTGCTCCCCATCCTCGGAGGCTCGCGTCCGTGGTCACCAGAACCCAGTCTTGAATGCCGAACCTGCGACCCTCGAGAAGGTGAGTACTCTGCAGCCACCACAGGAGAGACACCCTGGCCCTAGGGGACAGGCTTATTTTCTGATGTACTTGTAGATGGGACCCCGACCACTTGTCCAGAAGGTCCCACTGAAACGTCCTCGCATGGAACCTGCCGAAGGGGATGGCCTCGTAGGTCGCCACCATTTTTCCGAGTACTCGATTGCATTGATGGACTGACACTCTTTTTGGTTTTAGCAGGTCCCTGACCATGTTTGGAGTTCCTGGGCTTTTTCCATTGGGAGAAAAACCCTCTTCTGTTCCGTGTCCAGAATCATGCCTAAGAAAGATAGCCGAGTCGTTGGAATCAACTGTGACTTTGGTAGATTTAGAATCCAGCCATGCTGCTGCAGCACTCTCAGGGAGAGCGACACGCTTTTCAGCAACTGATCTCTCGATCTCGCTTTTATCAGGAGATCGTCCAAGTATGGGATAATTGTGACTCCCTGCCTGCGCAGGAGCACCATCATTTCCGCCATTACCTTGGTGAAAATCCTCAGGGCCGTGGAAAGCCCAAACGGCAACGTCTGAAACTGGTAATGACAGTCCTGTACAGCGAATCTCAGGTACGCCTGATGAGGGGGATATATGGGGACATGAAGGCATGCAACCTTTATGTCTAGAGACACCATAACCCCCCCCCCTCCCTCCAGGCTGGAGATAACTGCCCAGAGCGATTCCATCTTGAATTTGAACTTTTTCAAGTACAGGTTTAGGGATTTTAGATTCAGAATGGGTCTGACCGAGCCATCCGTTTTCGGGACCACAAACAGAGTTGAATGGTACCCCTTCCCCTGTTGGACTAGGGGAACCTTGATAATCACTTGCTGTTGACAGTGTTTTTGAATTGCAGCTAAAACTATTTCCCTCTTTGGGGGAGAAGCTGGTAAAGCCGATTTGAAAAATCGTTGAGGAGGCACCTCTTCGAATTCTAGCTTGTAGCCTTGGGATACAATTTCCATCGCCCAAGGATCCACGTCTATCACGTCTATATGAACCCAGACCTGGCTGAAGAGTCGAAGACGTGCCCCCACCGGCACGGACTCCCGCAGCGGAGCCCCAGCGTCATGCGGTGGATTCAGTAGAAGCCGGGGAGGACTTCTGCTCCTGGGAACTAGCCGTAACAGGCATTCTTTTCCCTCTACCTTTACCTCTGGCGAGGAAGGAAGAGCCCCGACCTCTTCTGGACATATGCGACCGAAAGGACTGCATCTGATATTGTGGTGTTCTCTTTTGCTGTGGGGGAACATAAGGTAAAAAAGTACATTTACCCGCGGTAGCTGTGGAAACCAGGTCCGCGAGACCCTCCCCAAATAAAACCTCACCCTTGTAAGGCAAAACTTCCATATGTCTCTGAGTCGGCATCACCCGTCCATTGGTGGGTCCACAGGGCTTGCCTAGCAGAAATTGCCATGGCGTTGGCTCTTGAACCTAACAGCCCAGCGTCTCTCGCAGCGTCTCTCATATATAAGGCTGCATCTTTAATGTGACCCAAGGTCAATAAAATGATATCCCTATCTAGGGTATCAATGTCAGATGACAAGCTATCTGCCCATGCTGCTACTGCGCTACATACCCAAGCCGACACTATTGTCAGTCTGAGCAAGGCACCCGTATGTGCATAAATTGATTTTAAGGTAGTTTCCGGTCTGCGATCAGCAGGATCCTTGAGGGCTGCTGTGTCTGGAGACTGTAGCGCCACCTTTTTGGACAAGCGCATCAAAGCCTTGTCCACCCTGGGCGAGGATTCCCACCGTAACCTGTCCTGTGCGGGGAAAGGATACGCCATAAGAATCCTCTTGGGAATCTGCAGTTTCTTGTCTGGAGTTTCCCAAGCCTTTTCAAATAACGCGTTCAGCTCATGAGATGGGGGAAAGGTTACCGCAGGCTTCTTTTCCTTAAACATACATACACTCGTGTCAGGGACAGAGGGTCATCTGTGATATGCAAAACATCTTTTATTGCAATAATCATATAATGAATACTTTTGGCCACCCTTG